>NC_056745.1:420232066-420409566 GCF_019279795.1 Protopterus annectens | reverse complement strand
AAGAGTTTGTGTTTTAGTGGATTGTCATGAGACTGTACTATACCTTTAAACGGGAGTGCTCTTTTTTCTTCTCAGTTTAAAAGTTGTTTAAAGTAACTGAACATTTTTTTTTCTGTGGATAAATTGTATTTATTTTACATTGTGGGGCTGGGAAACTGATTTAGTGTTTTTTTTTTCATTTTGTTTGTCTTTGAAAAAGGTGATTTTTTAAAGACTTTTGATTTTTACTGGCATTTGATTTTTGCTTTCCTTGGGAAAGAGTCACCATTTTCAGCTTGACCATGGAACAGTCAGTTCCATCGTCAGACCTTCTTCCAACCACAAAAGTTAATCAAGCAGCCTTTGCTATCACATCTTTAGCAACAGGTGTGTAGATCTGTTGCAGCCATTATTTGTACTTCTGACCATTCATGCTCATGCTTTACCCTGGATCCCTCTGGTGTATCACCTACAGCTAGTATGGACTGGGGGTTAACCACATCCTCTGCAGCTGTTAGGGTCCCCTCAGTGGTCAAGGGAGAGCCACTCTTGTTGGTCCTGGGAGATGGAAAAGGGAAGACTTCCCTGTTTTGTCAAAATGTTGTCACCATCCCTGGGGAAGCTGCTGGTGCCATTAATAACACTGTTGATCCCAGTTTTCCTGCCAAAAAGAAATAGAAAATTAAGTATATATCTACTCCTCCACAAATTTCCTTAGGCAAGAGTAGTTTACAGGGTTTGGCTCAGGGTTTAATTCAGGCTATTGATCCTTCCTTTAAATTAGTTTCTGGTTAAAGAAAGAGGGATAACTCCTATCCTGTAGAGTTTCAAGATTCTGAATCTAGATAGGAGGCTGAAGGGACAAATGCTGGATTTTCTCCTCAAATTTCTGATTCAGACTCTGAGGTTAGCTCAGTTTTTGACTTTCCTTGTGAGAAGTTTTAGACTATTTCTAGAATGTGTCAGTGTTTTCACTGGGAGAACACTGAGGTTTCTCAGTCTCAAGCTGCTACAAGAGGAATTTCCAGAACTTGCACCCATTCCTCCAGTTCTGTCAGCTTTGGAAGATGTTTGTGTTACTGTCTGCAATTTTCCTGCCCATAAAAAGGCAGATAGGATGTATAAAGTTCCTCAGTCTTTTAAGTTTTATACACTCTTCCCAAACCTGATCCAGCAGCTTTAGCTTTAATTAATCCTGCTGTTAAACATTTAATTCCAATCCTACTCTCTCTGATAAGGATGGGAAGATTATTGATAATTATAGGACAAAAGTGTATTCTTCTGCAAGCTTGATTTCCAGAATTTTGAATTATCAGGCCCATATGTTAAGGTTTGTTGTGACTAATTGTGAAAGTATGAAGGATGTTTTTATCTGTAATTTGTGTGAGTAAAAATTTACTTTAAATAATTAATTTTTTTTCTGTTATTCAAGTTACTACTCACTGTATGCAGAGTGTATGTATGCCTCTAATACTTCTTTAAGGGCTATGGCCACTTTTAATGATTTGAGGAGGTTTGCTTGGATGTATTCTCAGAACCTTCCACGTGATGTTAAAAATGAGATTTTAAATTCTGCTTTGGATAACAATTTAGTTTTTGGCCCCTTTTCTGCAGACGTCATCAAAATTGTGAGTGCAGGGGTAGGGTGATACAGAGAATCTCTAAGATTTTTCAGAGATCCTTTTCAACAATCTTCTAAGGAATTCTTTAACTCCTCATCCAATTTGGCAAAAAATAAATGGTCTCAACAAAGTGCAGGTAAACAGACATTTAAGAATAAATGACAAAGGGAAATCCCAGAAAAATAATAACCGCAATAAAGAGATGACTTCAGTTAGATATATGACCACTTTTAATAGAAGAAGTCACCTGGTTAAACAAATTATCTCAAGAAATTGGATAATTTTATTAGCTTCAGATGAAATGAAAGCTATTGTTTGTGATAAACCATGCTTCTCTTATAGAAATATGAAGACTATCAAAAGTTTATTGTGTTATAAAGATTTTTATAAACCTAAGCCTATGACGTTGGCTATTAAGCATGGAACTTTTCAATGTTTTAACTGTATTGCTTGTGCACAGATGTTTGGTAATGGTAGTGATATTTTCACACACCCTAGCACTGGTCAAGTATTCAATTTTAAAATTTCAGCTACTTGTAACACTTCAGGTGTTATCTATTTGGCTACATGTAAATCCTGCACCTCGTTCTATGTAGGAAAAACTATTCGTAAGCTGAAAGATCGTGTTATTGATCATAATTCAGAAATCAGACAGTGTTGTGTAAATAATGCACTATATAAGCATATCAATATTCATGGCTCTGAACATTCTTTTAAGTTTAGAGTTATTGATTTTAATTGTCCTAGTGCCAGAGGTGGAGATCTGAATAATCGCCTTGAGACTAAGGAATTTGAATGGATTTTAAGACTAGCTGCTGATTCATATCCAGGAATTAACAGCAAAGTTAGTTTAAAACCAATTTTAACTAGATTACGTAATATTATTAATTGATTTTTTAAAGTTTTATTATGTTGTTTGCACTTTAAGACCTGTTTGTCACATGATTCTTGGCTACTAATCATGTGACTTCTAGACCTGTATATAAGCTTCTAGTATGCAGACTTGATTGTATTAGTATTGAAGAAGGGTTCTGCCCGAAAGCTTTGCTTTGTTATTAAAGGTGGTTTTTCCTACAAGTTTGTGTTAGGTGCTTAAAAGAAATGGCAGTGGAGTTTTTAACCAGATTGTTTAATGAAATCTTGGAAAGTGAGAGGATGCCTGAGGAGTGGAGAAAACGTGTTTTGGTACTGATTTTTAAGAATAAGGGTGATGTGCAGAGCTGTAGTAACTACAGAGGGATAAAACTGATCAGTCAAGCTAGGTTAAGAAGGGAGGTGATTAATGATCAGCAGTATGGTTTCATGCCAGGAAAGAGCACTACAGATGCAATGTTTGCTCTAAGAGTATTGATGGAAAAATGTAGGGAAGGTCAGAAGGAGTTGCATTGTGTCTGTGGACTTAGAGAAAGCATATGACAGCATATGACAGCATGCCTAGAGAGGAGTTGTGGTGTTGTATGAGGAAGTCGGGAGTGGCAGAGAAGTATACAAGAGTGGTACAGGATATGTACAAAGGTAGTGTGGCAGAGGTGAGGTCTGCAGTGGGAGTGTCAGGTGCATTTAAGGTGGAGGTGGGGTTACATCAAGGATCAGCTCTGAGCCCTTTCTTATTTGCAATGGTGATGGACAGGTTGACAGATGAGATCAGACAGGAGGCCCCGAGGACTATGATGTTTGCAGATGACATTGTGATCTGTAGTGAGAGTAGGGACCAGGTTGAGGAGACCTTAGAGAGGTGGAGATATGCTCTTGAGAGGAGAGGAGAGGAATGAAGGTCAGCAGGACTAAGACAGAATATATGTGTGTGAATGAGAAGGAGGATAGAGGATTATAAGGATGCAGGGAGTGGAGTTGGCGAAGGTGGATGAGTTTAAATAATTGGGATCAACAGTTCAGAGTAATGGTGAATGTGGAAGAGAGGTGAAGAAGACAGTACAGGCAGGGTGGAATGGGTGGGGAAGAGTGTCAGGAGTGATTTGTGACAGGCTGGTACCAGTAAGAGTGAAAGGGAAGGTCTACAAGAGGGTAGTGAGACCAGCTATGTTATATGGGTTGGAGACGGTGGCATTGACAAAAAGGCAGGAGTCAGAGCTGGATGTGGCAGAGTTAAAGATGTTAAGATTTGCACTGAGTGTGACGAGGATGGACAGGTTTAGGAATCAGTGTATTAGAAGGTCAGCTCAGGTTGGACAGTTTGTAGACAAAGCCAGGGAGGTGAGATTGCATTGGTATGGACATGTGCTGAGGAGGGATGCTGGGCATATTGGGAAAAGGATGCTAAGGATGTAGCTGCCAGGTAAGAAGAAAAGAGGAAGGCCTAAGATAAGGTTTATAGATGTGGTGAGAGAGGACATGCAGGTGGTTGGTGTGACGGAGCAAGATGCAGAGGGCAGGAAGAAATGGAAACAGATGATCCGCTGTGACGACCCCTAATGGGAACAGCTGAAAGAGAAGAAGACGAAGTTTATGAAAGCTTAATGCTCAGATATCTTTATTCCAGAAATGTTTTATTATTTTTACTGTGCAGGCTGAGTGTGTTTGCAAGTGTTCAGTGTCATGTATACACTGCCACCGCCACTGCACTGTCAATGCAAGAGTAAAGAAAGTTATGCTAGTATTCATTTGACATGAAGGAATTTTAGACATTGGAAATCTGTTATCATTAGACAGCTGATGTCAGTCTAACTCAAATTCTGCTATTTTGCCATTATTTTACTAGTAATGCTACATTTGAGGGATTTTTTTTGCCATAGTTAACTTTAAGAACACATTTCTGTTGTAAAAATATTTTCATTTGCAATGATATTCAGAAATTGTTAGTACCCAGATGAGCTTTTTTGTAACTGAAACTGTCAGATCAATATTCATCTTTGTTTATGAATTGACAGAATACTTTTGCAGGCTTTGATGTGACAACAAAAATATAGAAAACACATATGAGTTAACAATTCAGCTGTTAAGTCCTGTAGCAGACATCATCAGTTCACTAGGGAGCTAAAGCTGTAACAGACCCCAAAGAGCTATGAGACCATGTGATTTCAGCTGTCAAGGCAGCGGGAGCTGCTGCAAAGCATTTCAGCATTCTAACCCATCAGTTCTTATATGATGTTTGAATATGGAAAAAAATCTCATTTTTAAGAAGTGGAAATGTCTCTGACTTACACACAAAGACACACACACACACACACACACACACACACACACACACACACACGCGCGCGCACACATGCACACACACACATGCAGATGCTGTTTTGTAGAAAATACAAAATCCTCAATTTACATTCAGGTGCTGAAATATTTCTGGTGGCGTTGGTCCAATACATTTCAACTGAGTAAGCTGGAGAAACATAATTATGCCTGCCTTTTCTGTAAAAATTGCTGACGGTACTTGGCTCTGCATTCAGATTTACTCTGTACGTTATAACTTGATTTTAAAAGTATTATAGCATGAGGAATTGTAACTGAGACAAAGCAGAAGAGGTCTAAGTCCAGGTCAGATGCCTAGTGCACGAAAGATGTCCTCCTTGAACTTAATATTGCTAAGTGGAGTTGCTTTATTATTTGTGTTACTTTGCATTTCTACTGTTCCTTCTCTGAGGTTTTCATTAGTGCTGGTTCATGCGCAGCCTATCTCATGACTGTGCACAAACCTTTCCCCAGATTGACTTACTGTATTTTAAAATTGCTTTTTCTCCATCTGTCTTCCTGTCTGTCATATTCTGAGTAAGGATAAATCACACATCGGTAATGTAGGACTGCTGCCTTCCACTTTGTAGACACTGCCAAGTCTGACCATGCTAAGCAGATTACTTTATTAGAGTATAGACTTGCACATGACATGAAAAGAATAGAAGCAAAATTGTGCATGGCAGGAGTGAACCAAAAGGAAAAAAATATCATGGTCCATTCAACAGCAATGATCTCACATGTACCCATTGTCTGTAAATTGACAGGTATTGATTAGAAGAATGTGAAGATACTGTAACAGTGTATTAGCTGACAGCAGTAATTAATTTAAATTAAACATTTTTGCATTAATTAATCTTGTCTCAGCACTGGAAGGATCTAATGAATATTCTTCACTCCCCTTGTGTAACACATGCATTTCACAGTAAAATGGTACATACCAGGAAGGCAATCCCATTGAGTTCCTACAGTGGTAATGGAGCTGCTGGAGAATGAAGACAATGTTGACTTGCACTGACCGGGTGAAGTAGAAGGATGAAGCCCTGACTATGACCCAGGTGACCAAGACTTGGTTATGGATTCCAGTCATTAGAAGAAGTGGATGGCTAAGTAGTAGAATGAGTTGATAATGCTGGCTTACTCACCCCTGGGCAAGGTTTGGTACATGTGCCACTGCAGGACTGACACTTGTGGATCAGAGTACAGGCATATGATCTATGTGAAAAGGAGGACTCTGGGGTGGAGACCAACCCAGTGAGAAAATATGAGCGGAGCCTAGTGTTGTGGGCATCACAGTGTATCTGATCGTTATTAATGGGCAAACTTGAGAACAGTAAATTTACTGGCACTCTGTGGAATCTATCTATCCATCCACAACTTATTTTACAACAGTGACACTCATCTGGAGACAATGCTCACAAAGCCAGGTTCTTGCCTTGTTGCCATTGTTCTTCCATACCACACATAAAAGCACAACAATGATGGCCTGCAATTCCTGACCATTGCATGCCAAACCCTGCGTCCTTAGACACAAGGAAGTAATAAAGACAAATGCATGAATGGCCTATAGGAGTTTGATGGTGATAGGGAGCATTGGAGGTAAAAAAGAGCATAAAGAATTGTCTCACGGTTCACATCTTTTACACTGCATTAAGCCTAGTTTGTGCAGCCTTGATAGTCTCCCCTTCTTCATGGAATGCAGGGAGAATGGTTAATGTGAAATAATCAATTTTTTTGTATTTGTTATTTCCTTATTATCTTGATGTGGATTAATAAAACAGGAGGACTGAGTAGCTAAATCCGACTTTAACCTGCTATGCTGTACAAAGTTTGTAGAAATGTAAAGAAGCTTACTTTCATCATTTCTAAATACCAGATTTATAAATGCAGATGCAGAGAACAGTTGAGTACTTTCAACAAGAGAGGTGACAGAGTTGAGAGTAAGGGTAAAAACAAAAAGAAGCCTACTAAGACCAACAGACTGAGGGAGCATAATGTTCAGCGTTGTTTCACTGTGTATGTCATTTATAATTGGATTATGCTACATGAATTTAACACAGCGGTCACAACCACACAGCTAAAATTAACTGCTGCAAAATAATATCCAATCTGATGTTGTTAGTTTTCATTCGTTCCTCAACAAATGGGTTCAGATCCGTCCCTTGAATCCAACTCACTTTTTATAGCTCATGGATAAAAAAAAAACTCTTGTGCTCCTCCCTTACCCATAATGCCCTAGTCCCCTACCATACCTGAGATCTCATTTGCTGGCACTGACATACAGACATGGTTGCTGTTAGCTCTTGAGCTTTGGTTGTTATATTTGTGAGTAAATAGCAAATGTGTGTGTGTGTGTGTGTGTGTGTGTGTGTGTGTGTGTGTGTGTGTGTGTGTGTGTGTGTGTGTATCTATTTAATCTTTTTACCATTGCTGGTATCATTTTTCTTTCATCAGATTTCACCCACTTGGCTCCAAAAAAGCTTCCTCAGACCTTATATTCTTCATCTTTGGATCCAATACCATCCCTCCTTCCATCTCCTTTCCTAGAGAGATGTCACCATTCTAGGACTTCATCATTTGCTTCCCATTTCTTGTTCCTCCAGAAGTTTAACCGAAGCAGATATGAATAGGATGATGAGGAAATTTGTCTTGAGACAAATTCAAATGGGAGTTCTTCAGGCTCCTACCCCATTGGATGCAGAGAACTTTATCAGTACTACTCAACCTATTTTGACTCCTTCTCTGATCTGACCAATGGTTTAGGAGCACTTGGATCTGGGGCCATCCATGTCGGATTCAAAGATCTTTGTATCTTCCACTTTGATGCCATCTCTGAGCAGACTGGCTCAGATTGTGTCTGAACCAGATGACTCTCAGAGCCATAGCATTGTTGCTGGGTCTGAGGTTTTGGAGTCAACTCTGAAACTGTTGGAGGCATCTCTGCCTCTCAGAGCTTCAGCACTGGACAGCTTGGCTCTGACCCCTGCCTCGAATGGTCTGCCTTTGGGTTGGAAGGAGCCAGTGGCTCAGAAGCATGTCTTCTCAAAGCCGTCAGTCTCATTCTGTCCCGGTCACTCTGCTTTTGAGGTAGTGGAGAAAGTTTTCTGTGCTTCTAGAGGAAGGATGCCCCCTCTCCCTTGGATCCTACTTCCCAGACACCACTGTCTTTTTGTCTTGAGCCTCACCAAACTACTCCACAGGGACAGCCAGTCTAAACTATCCAGGATACCCATCAGGGTATACCCATATCTTCTGATATTTCTCTGGAACATACCACAGAAGTCCCTAGGAAGAGAAAGTACAAAATGAGGCACTTAGATTCTCCTAAATAGTCAGTCACAGAAGGTACTGATTGTGATGAGGGGGAAGGGTTCCCAAGATCACCACCTGACAACATCTCCTTTGGAGACATCCTGGAGATCCTCACGCAAAGTTGTGGCTGGTCTACCGACAACCCTTCCCAAGAGGAATAATGATTCCTGAAAGCCTTTGGATCTGACCCATCTACCTCCTAGTTGACTCCGCCTGCCGATGATTTGATTTCTTGGTGGGTATTGAAGGAACCTGAATGTGTGAGCCAATCCCCAAGAGACCCGATAGGATACTGGCACTACCCAAAGATAGGAAAAGGCAAAGGAGTACCAGCAAATGCCATGGTCATAGCAGTGGCCACAAATAGAACTTACAGAACAGAGTTCCTCTGTTAATTCCCCCTAACAGGGAGTCTAGCATGCTGGAGAAATTTGGGAAGTGTGTATATGTTTCAGTGACCTTTGCATTTCAGTTGCTGAATTATTTGGCACACTTCACCAAACTCCATAGGGATTTCATTAAAGAACTTACCAAATCACTCTCTGGGACCATTACTTGTGAGGCAGTGAGTAACATTACCTCACAGTTGGCTACCCTACAATCTATTTAAAATTCAGTCATGAGGCTCATTTCACATGCAGCTGAAGGTACCACAAGGGCAGAAGGTTCAGTCATTTCCATTAGGAGACATGCCTGGATGTGCTGGTGTGATTTTGCAGAGCCATTCAAGTCTTCCTTCGTCAGTGCTCCCTTTGATGGACGTTGTCTGTTTGGCCATAAAGTTAAAGATACACTATCCAGGTGTGAGCAGCAAGTTAAAACCCTGTCTGCTGTTGGCATACATTTTTGAGTCTTCAAATAACCTTTTCTAAGAATCAGTGAGATGATTGAAAAATGCAGTTCAAGAAGTCCAAGATCCATATGGAGACAGTTCCCTCAGGGGCAGAGGAAGGAACTATAATGGAAGATGCCACCCAAGCAGCAGTGGAGGCCCACAGAACCAAGGGTCTAGAGATACTTTCTCTGACAGATCCTACCAGTGCTCCTGAAAGGAGGCCCAATTATATACCTCTGGAGGTAGTCAGTGGTCGTTTATCCCTGCACCAGAGAGCATGGCTAGAGAGTACAAAAGATTTTTGGATGCAGAGGATTATTTCCAGAAGCTATATAATACCCTTTTCCCTACTTCCCCCTTAACAGTAAACAAAGTTCCCGATGATCTACACAGTTAGAGGAAAGCAACAGTGCAAGAAATAAAAAAGCTGCTACAAAAAAAGTCATCCAAGAGGTTCCCCCAGATCAGTTACAGTCTGGAACTTACAATTCTTTGTAGTACCAAAGAAAACAGGGGGCTGGAGACCAATTTTGGATCTCAGCAATCTGAAAAAGGCAGTTTAGTACACAAAGTTCCAGATGGTCTTGGTTCAGTCCATTCTGCCTTTTCTGCACAAGGATGACTGGATGTGCTCAATAGATCTTCAAGATGCATATTATCTTATAAAAATGAACAGATGATCCAGAAGATACATACGCTTCTGGCAGATTACCAGTCATTACCAGTTCAGAGCTCTGCCCTTTGGCCTTATCACAGCCCCTAGGATGTTCACCGAATGCATGACAGTAGTAGCAGCTCATTTGAGACTGCAGGGTTTCCAGGTGTATCCTTACTAGGATGACTAGCTCATAACCACACCGACCAGGCATCTTTTGATCAAAGCACAAGATTATGTACTCCAGTTATGCTCTCACTTGGGAATTATCATCAGTCATAACAAATCTCAGCTAGAACCAGCTGAAGTACTGGAGTTCATCGGGGCCTTGCTCAGTAAAGTATCAGTGACAGCCTCCCTTCCCTTACCAACGGTACAGACTATTTGATTTCAGGTCAAAAAGATAATCCACAATTCTTCTCCTTCAGTGCACTTGATCCTGCAAGCATTGGGGATCAATCAAAAATTACCTCCTATGGTGTATTTACTCCAACCAAATTTCACAGGTTGCAAGGCCATAGTTACCATGAACACTTCCCAAAATAGGTGGGAGGGCACTTCTTAGGAAAGACAGTCCAAGGCACATGGTCCCCTGAAGAGGCCAACATGCATATCAATGTCCTAGAAATGAGAGCAATATGCCAAACATTGCAGGCCTTCCAATACTCTCTCCCTTCCGGGACTATTGCATTTGGATGGACAATATGTCGGTGGTCTGGTGCATCAACAAACAAGGGGGAGCCAGATCTTACCCCTTATGTCGAGAAGCTCTAAGAGTGTGGCAGTGGATGATCTCATCCAGGTGATTTCTGATAGCAGCACACACTCCGGGGAAATCCAACGTGATAGCAGACAACTTAAGCAGGTCCATTTTAATGCCTCATGAGTGGTTGCTCAACATGAGAGTTGCGGAAAAGATATTCCACAAATGGGGCCAACAATGCTGTGACTTTGCATCTCCCCTCAACAACAAATGCAGCAGGTTCTTTGCCCTGATCCCCCAACTGGGAGAATCACTGAGAAATAGTCTTCTCCATTGATGGAGGGTTCATGCTTTGACATCCTCATTCCTGTATAAGCATTGTAGGAAATCCATAGTGTCCCACATGAACCATGTTCCTTGTTGATATTGTGATTCTGTTTGCTACTATATTTCCTTCTCAATCATATTCTTTGGATTTATGCTGTTATATTCAAATCCAGCTGACACTTGCCTGTTTTTTGATACATTCGAGGAGGATGACCACCAAATCACACACCAATGCACTGTACGAACATGTACACAAATGCATGGATCTCGACATACCCAATAGATCCAAAAAAGGAAGCCAATCTGGTGGTCCCCTGCCATAAACAAACTCTACAACAGAAGGAGGAAACTGATGCGGAATGAGGTGAAGTCCCAAGACTGGAAAAACTCCCTTATCAGCCTCAACAAAAAGTTGAGATCTCTCATCAAATCCTCTAAAGCTAGCTATGAAAACAGAATTGCAGCAGATAGTAAAGACCACCACAAGGCCTTCTATAGTTATGTAAAGAATCTCCACAGCAATACCCAGATTTGCTCTGAGCTACTGCACAATGGTACCTCCTATACTGAGCCAACAGATATTGCCAATATACTGGCCGACAGATTCAATGCCAACTTTACCCCTCCCCCCCAAAGGACCAGTCACAATACCAGTAGATTGCCAAGCACCTAGTATTACTGCTGCACAGGTTAAAACAGCACTGTCTGAGGCCAAGAATACAGCTTCTATGGGTCAATCACAGCCTCACCTCTGGCTTTGTCCTTACCAAATGGCACACTGCTATAGTCACCCTCTCCACAAAGGAGGAGTGACTACAGACCCTGGGAACTATCGCCCCATTAGCTTGACAAGTCTAACATGCAAAGCTATGGAATGCATCATCATGGACCTAATAAACAAGGATATAGGAAATTTCCAAATTCTGGATCCCACACAGTCTGGTTTTGTGAAGGGTAGATCATGCTTGCTCAACTTGGTTGACTTCTTTGAGTCAGTCACCAGAGCTGTGGATGAAGGCACGGTGGTTCATGCAGCCTACCTTGATCTGGCCAAGGTCTTTGATACCATTCCCCACTCACGAATCATATAAAAACTCACTAAGCTAGGCATCAGCCCCTATATCACTAGGTGGGTTGCAAATTGGCTCACAGATAGAACCCACAGTGTGAAAGTAGCTGACTCCAAGTCAGACTGCTGACCAGTCACGAGTGGAGTCCCACAGGGATCGGGCCTGGGTCCTCTCCTGTTTGTTATCTACTTCTCAGAAGTCCAGGCCAACATGAAGGGACTCCGGGTGACAAAGTTTGCAGCTGATTGCAAGTTGGGTGTCATTATTAACTCCCCAAGCGATGTTGACATTCTACAGAAAGGCCTCACTGAGACCAACGACTGGTGTCAGAACTATGGCCTTAAGTTCAATGACAAAAAATGTGTTATCATCCCCTTTGGGAAAAACCCAGTTCTCATGAATTACCACATCGATGGTACTCCACTGAACACATAAGGTGTTATAAGAGATCTGGGAACACAGGTTGACAGCAACCTCTCTTTTGACCACCACATTGCAACTGTGGTCAGAAAGTCCTTCTATGTGGCACATCTCATTACTAAGGGTTTTGCATCCAGGAAGAAAGAGGTCATTGTCTCCCTCTACTCTTCCCTCATTAGGCCAATCATTGAGTACAATGCCCCATTTGGCATGCACTTCACTAGACACCTGCAACAACTAGAGAGGCCACAAAAGTACCTCACAAAGAGGATCCTAGGCCTTAAACACTTGTCCTATATGGACAGACTCAAAAAATTCAAACTGTTCTCTGTCTCATATCGCCTACTTAGAGGTCATCTCTGCTTGACTTACAAAGCCATGTCTGACCCAGCTCTGTTAGGAATGCTACATCTAAAGAAATCCCATTCCCTCTGCACCACATGCTCCAGAGACCTAAACGTCATTACCACAGTCAACAGAACGTGCTTGAGGGACAGGTTCATAACCCAGAGACCGGGCATGCTATGGAATAGACTTCCCATACATGTCAAAAAGAGCACCTCACTGGCCCTCTTCAAGAGAAATCTTGGTGAGTGGATGGGAAATAGAAAATTAACCCCAGGGATCATTCCAGTGGCTCTACTTGACAGAGGCACTGGGAACTAAGGTCGGGTGGCACGATGCCAGAGTAATCCTATGGGCTATGCTTGTAAAGGCTCCAGGACCATTAGCCTAGTACACACCTATGAACCTATGAACCTATTAGTACAATGAAAAGCAATGTCAGGCCAGCCAATTGGAGACTACCTGGTCAGATCAGTAGGTAAACAATTTGCTGTGATCTGTGTTTTAGTCTGAACAAAAGTAACACACACACATAACTATAGGTTCCCGATCAGAATGTTGACAACCATATTGCAAGTCTCAACACTTCAGACCATTCAGGCAGAAAAGAAACCTGTGCATTTTGAAACTTGCTGGTACTATTTGTGACTGTTTTTGCATTGGTATTTCACCTCTACACTCCTACATTTGGGTTTGCTTCCCCCACATACATGCTAATTTCAAAATTGTTGTACCTTAGATTAAGAGAATTACTTCAAGATGCCACAACCTTAGAATTACTATGACTCCCAATAGTCTCAGTTAAAGGTATGCTGTTTCAAAAATCTCAATGGCTCTCAAAATTTCAACAGATACCCATGGTCATGAAAAGTAGGTAAAACTGTGGATCTACTTCTTTTCTATGATAGAGACAAATGCAAACTACAAAAGACTGACCATAAAAGTCTAAACACAGGAAACGCTGAATTCATTATACTTCAGGACACATAACTGTGAAGAATTTGCAGAAATTTAATAAATAAAGGAATTGTCTTAATGCTGATATTTTTCAAACTGAAGTTCAGAAAGCACGTTGCTGCAAATCTAACATTTTGTAGGGAAAGAAGCCTTCCTGCACTCCCCATATGGGGTGCTGCACACCATCACTAATTAATTATTTTACCTCTGTGGTCATAAAATTATTTGCAATTTTTTTCAAGTTTGTAGAAAGTTTGAGGTGGAATGATTATTTACTGAGGGAGTTGGGGTAGAGCCTCCTAAATGTGGGGTACTTGGCAGCATGCAGTCTGCACAAGCATGTTTATATTTTGAATGTTACACCTTGTTATTTATTAGGACTAGAGTAGTGTATACTTACCATAAATGTAGATATTTGAGTGTACTCATTGTTGCAGTGCTGACAGTCAGGGGATATCACCCCAGGGAAAAGAAAAAGAGACACCCACCCTGAATTCATCCCTAATTCACTACATTCAGAAGAAGAGTTTGATTTGGAGGACTGCAATCTTTCTGCCTTGTTCTGAGGATTGGGAAAGGAGGTAGGTAGATGGATGGCTTGATTCAAAGACACATTGGTTACCACCTTAAGCATAAATGAAGGGTTAGTGCTGAAGGAGACCCTGTCTTTATGGAAGATAGTGAAAGGCTGTACTGCCATTAGGGCCAGTAACTCTGAGACCCTTCTTGCCGAGGTAATGGCTAAAAGAAGAGCAGTCTTCCAGGTAAGGAATTTTAAAGAGGCATTAGCTGCAGGTTCAAAGGGAGGCAAAGTAAATTTTTCCAGTGCATAGTTGAGGTTCCATCAAAATGTGAGTTTCCTCCTGCAGGAGTTAATGTGAATGACAGCCCTAAGGAGATGTTTCAAGAGGGGATGTGAGAAGATAGAGGGGAGAACAGGAATGTTAGCAGAGATGGCTGAGGAATGTATTGTTATGGAGGAGTATGAAAGGCCTTTATCCACTAGACTGGCCAGGTACTCCAGGATGGCCAAAATGTTAACTGAGCTCAGCTCAAGGTCGTGCCTCTGGCACCAGGCAGAGAATCTTTTCCATTTGGCTGCATAAGATTTCTTTGTGCTAGGCCTTCTGGACTCTTTCAGAGTATTTTTCACCTGTTGACTTAAGTTGGTGTAGCAGTTAGATGCTGAGGGATAATAAAGGCTGAAAGGTTCAGGGTCCGCAGATTGGGGTGAACTGTTTTCCCTTTGTTTTGGGTGAGGAGGTCCACCCTCTGTGGTAACTGCCAAGGTTTCTGATTGGTGAGCTGGAGGAGGAGAGGAAACCAGTGTTGCTTGGGCCAGTTTGGATCAATCAGAATGGTCCTTGGGCCCTGTTCTCTTATCTTTAGAAGGACTCAAGGCAGAAGAGGTGGGGAGGTAAGTGTAAATGAAGAGGTGAGTCCCTGGGAAGGAGAAGGCATTTCTTCTCCATGCAGATGCCTTTCTTATCCTGGGACAGAATTTCTCCAGTTGAGCATTGTCCTCGCTGGCAAAGAGGTCCACCTGTGGTTCCCCATTTTTGAGTTATGCTGAGGAAAATATCTTGGTGTAGATGCTACTTATGGGGGGTGGGATCTGTCAGGTTCCTGCTGAGGTAATCTTCAAGTGTGTTTTGTACCCCTGGAAGATATTGTGCTAGGAGGTGCAGTCCCACGGAGTGTACTGTCTCCCAGACTTGCATGGCTAGACAGCACAGGGCATAGGAGTGTGTGCCTCCTTGTCTAGGTACCACATGACTGTAGTGTTGTCTGCCTGTACTACCAGCACCTCTGGTATCCATTTGTCTTTCAAGGCCAGTAAGCCATTTTGAATCGCCATGAGTTCTTTTCAATTTATATGCCTTTTCTTGGTCTGGGAATCCCACAACCCATGGATTTTGAAAAGGTTGGGTATAGGCTCCCCATGCAATGTCTGAGGCATCTGTGGTGAGGAGTTTGCCTTGAGGAGACAATTTGAAGGGCAAGCCCTGATTCTGGATGCAAGCCTGTACCCACCATGTGAGCTTTTGCTTGAGGTAAGGTGTCAGTTGTATCTTGGTGTCCAGGAGATGAATGCCCTGGCACCACAGATTCTTTAGATACCACTGGAGCTTCCTCATGTGTATCCTTGCTAGTGGCACCATGAGGATGCAGGATGCCATGTACCTAAAGCTCTGAGGAATTTTCTGGCCATTATGCACTGTTTGAGCTGCAAGTTCTGGAAATAACTGGTCAAAAAGGTGACCTTGCCCAGGGGGAGGAAGGCCTTTTGGAGGGAAGAGTCCAGGAGTGCCCCTAGGAAAACCATCTGTTTGGATGGCACAGTGATGGAATATTTCAGGTTTAGAGTTAACCCCAAGGAGGTTAGGAGTCCCTGTGTAAATATCAGGTCTTTGAGACTCTGTGACAGGTCTGAGAGCTGTATTAGGCAATTGTCTAGGTAGGAGTAAATTTGGGCCACTTTGCTCCTGCAGTAAGCAATGGCAGGTGGTAGGCACATTGTGAAAACCCTTGGAGCAGTAGACAGTGCAAAGGGCAGAGCTGAAAACTGATATTGACTGGAGCTTGCTCTGAAGCGAAGAAAGCTTCTGTGCGACTTTGAGATGGAGATGTGAAGGTAGACGTCTTTTAGGTTTAATGACACCATGAATGCCTGAGGGGCTAACATGGGGAGTAGTTTCTGAGGGGTCAACATTTTGAATTTTTGTACCCTGAGAAAGATCTAAACTGGACAGGTCCAGAATGGGATGCCAAGACCCTTCTTTTCTGGGTACCAGGAAGAGTTTTGAGTAAAAAAACTTTCCCATTTTTGATTTTCTGGAACTGATTCCACTGTTCTCTGGGATCACAAAATTTGAGCTTGTTCTAGAGTCTGAGTTTTTTGATTTTGGAGAACATCTGGGTATCATGAGAATTTTATGTGTTCTTTGAAAGTGAGCTTGTAGCCATGTGCAATATTTAGAACCCACTGATCTGAGATAATATGGGTTCAGTTTTGATAGAAATGGGACTGCCTTCCTCCTAGCTTTCGGGTGCTGTTGGGGATGGAAATGGAGAGTCATAATTTCTCTCTGCCAGGAGCAGGTGTCCTAGAACTCACTTGTCTGTGAGAATCTGAGGTCCAACACCTAGATTTTTGTTGCTGTGGTCTATGCCTGGGAGTTCTGTCCTGCTGAGGCTTTTTCTGTTTGCTCCTAGAATCAGTAGGAAAGGACCAATGCTTGGCTGGAAAATTCTTGCTGAACCTGTGGGGTTGCACTTGTAGAAACTCCTTTACTATTTGCATAGATTTTGACTTGCCTTCCATCTTTTTGAGGACTGCTTTAGCTTTAGCCCCAAAAAAGTATTCTTTGTCAAGGGTGGCATCCAGTAGATTAGCTTTTACTTGGTCAGCGAGGGGTTGCTCCATAAGCCAAGTGTGTCTCCTGATCACAGTGCCAGTGACAGCTGCCCTGCAGAAGGCTTCCATGGCATCATACCCACAATGAAGAGAGTGTTTTGCCACTTGAAAACTGGAATGGCACAGATCTAAAAGCTCCTTAGAAAGGTTTTTATCCTCTAGACTGGAGAACTTTTGTTTTAGTTGGTCAAGAATTGTTTGCTGATATTTGCTCATATGAAATTGACAATTGAGGGCCCTCATAGTGAGGGTAGCCAAAGTTTATACTTTCTTTCCAAATCTATCAAGATTTCTACTTTCTTTGTCAGTAGATAAGAGAGTCCTAGAGATACTGTTCTTAAACCCCTTGGTTTAAACAGATATTTATGAGAGTCCTGGACCCTGTAAAACTGGTCAGGCTTTCTGGGTGCAGGAGGGAGTGAGTCAGGATTTAAGGAAGCATCCTGAAAAACATCTTCCACTACTTCTGGGATTTGTGGGATTGCTATGGGGTTTGTGTTCAGGGAGGTCTAAGAACTCCCTGAGTCTCTTTTTGGCCTGTGAGTATTCTTCTGCTTCCCACTGAAAATGTTGTCTCATAGCATGAAGAGTCTGTCCAAAGGTGAGGTCTTCAGGTGGAGAGGCAGAGGGGAGAATTTCATTTGAATCAAATTCCTCATAAGAGGTGCAAGCAGAGCCTTCCTTAGATAGAGAGTCCTTCAAATCAGACTCTTCTTCTGAATGTAGTGGATCAGGGATGAATTCAGGGTGGGTGTCTCTTTTTCTTTTCCCTGGGGTGACATTCCCTGATTGTCAGGACTGCAACAGTGAAACACGAAGACCATCTCATTGTGTACTGCCATATTCCTTTGAAGTGATGTTCGTAGTTTAACATGTGATATGTCTTGCTTCACTTTCCTTAAACACATTCAGCCTGGTAGGTTAGACGTTTGATGATTGCCATTTGTATGTGTTGGCCAAGTGAAACAAATCCTAACAGCTGGTTAGTATAAATAGACAGCAGATTTAAGCAGCCTTGCTACCTTACCTATTTTGACTATATGCATTAACTATGTCCATTTTCTCATATTTGCATGGGCTGTGAGAACAGACAGGAAAAGGCAGTCAGAAGCTCTTTGCATCTGCTGGAGTGAGGGGCAATTTCTCCTTTTCCTTTCCCCCTGTTCTAATTACTACCACATTTTTGCAGTAGTACTTGTGCATGGAGTGTGGACATATCCAGCTTTTAAATTCAATTTGTTTTATAAGTCACTCTTATCATATTAAAATCATTATAAATTATCAGTTAACTTCAAGTCTGCATTAATATTTCTGGAGGCATGACTCTAGGCCTCTAATGATAAGGTATCCATGAATGAAATATTATACTGAATGTAATGAGACATTGATAATAAAAATTGTAAGATAAATATTTTACATGATTAAACAATTCCACTTCCTTGAAAGAGCAAACAAGATATCTTGTTTAATTTCTAGCATACACAAAATTTCAAAATAACAAAGTACATCATCACTTTACATTTTTATTATAAGTTTTTGAGGAGGGAATACCTCTCCTTACTTTGAAGTACATAATTGCCCCTTGCTTCAGTTCTTTTGTTTTATGCAGCAGAGTTCATTCTACTTATAGAAAGTTTACATATATTAAACATTTGTTGAGGCAGAGGGTGACTGAAGACAAAAGGTGATGCACCTTCAATGGTAGCAGTACCATTTGTGCAAGTGAACTCTGTTATCAAAGTGCATTCATCTCATATTTTGCCAATACCCAAGTGGTTACTTTTTGAAATGCTGAGGACCTTAACTGAGATCCTCAGAATAGTAGACATGAAATTGGGAATTTGGCAGAAAGTATATTATGTCCAAGGCTGCCATATCTGAATATGCCCATTAACCAAGGTGCAGTGATTTCAGTGTTAGTATACATAAGTATCAGAGGTGTGTGTGGGTTGCCTGCAGAATCACTTCAGAGGATTTAATAGCAAGTTTTGTAATTTGCAGGTGTCTTCTTAAGTCCAATTTTTTATTTATATTGTCTAAGCAGTCAGGATTGAGCCCTAACTTCATTACAAGAAACTGTGTAATGGAATGTACTACAGTTCCATTTGTGGCTAGGTAGATGGATCATCAAATGTCATTGTTCAGTGGTTGTTATTATATTACAATACCATGTGCAGTAAAAATGAGTTTGATATAATTGTGTTTCATATGATATGGCATCTGTCACTACAGTATGATCACTACCAGTTTACATTAATTTGTTTGACAATTACATTAACATATTTGTTTGTTTGATAACTTTTAAGTGAACTGGTCCAAAGACTGTTTTCAGCTATGATCTAGGCAACTGGCAGCTGTAAAGTGGTACAGGCCATATTCCAAAGACATGCATCTGGAGCCTTTTTCCCTGGGCCTCCACTAAAAATGAGCTATGTCCCAGTTGGACTTTCTCGGTAAACAAATGTAAAATAAATACATTAACTAATATTAACATGAAATCACATGCCACAGAAATATATTGACATAAAAGTTGTGATCTTATTAAGCTAATGTATGCATTTCATACTAATGTAATATATGTAAGGTAAAAGAATAAGCATACATAGCACTAGCTGCATGAGAAGCATATAAATAAAGTGAGGTTAGACAATAAAATTAAGGCAGCAGCTGTCCAAAAGGTTTAAGGAGGATATTCAGTCATAGTGTTAGCATTGTTTGTTTTTTATTTGAAATGCCTAAATAAAGGCACTTTAGTCTGAGTGAGATCATTAACTGAAAGATGTCTCTAAGTGGCTCAACAACTAAGATTTACAACTGGGGGGGTAGTTAGTTATGCTTTTACTGAAGCTGAGATAGAGTTCCAGACAGCTCTTACAGCTTTTGGGAATGACCATTCTATTGCGGTATGTGGTAAAGGTAATGGGTTTTAAGGTATGAGATAGCATTCATTTAGCGCTTGTGAGAGAGATTGAGTGGGTGAGTTTGGGAGAAGCCATCTGGTTTTATATCAGCAATGAACCTGACTAACATGCAAAAATCAGTACATGACCCCTCTAAATATGTCAAAGATATAGTTGTTTTTTCATTTAAAATTAGCACCCAGTACAGAAGTTGTATTGTAGAAGTTTGGTTATTTTTTCTTTGAATTGGTATAGAGATCAGCAAATAAGCTCTTTGAGAAGACATTATTGTTTGCCAGTGATATATTATCATTCCTAGTTTGGTAATTCATTTGGCACACATTTATTTATTTACATCTGACAAATAGAGAAGAGATCCATAGTAGATACTCATATGATTAAACAAGTGGTACTTACATGATTCAACCAGAGTTACCCTGGCAAAATAGAGTGTTAAAAGATTTGCAAACCTACTTTAATCAAAGCATCATGGAAGATATGAAAGCTACTTGAATTCTGAAAAATGTAGGATTATTTCCACACTCAAAAAAAAAAAAAAAAAAAAAACACTTGTTTTATGGATTTACATTTTCACTTTAGAATGTTCACCACTGATGCTGAGTGTGGTAGAATTCGTGTTCTTTCCTTAATTTACTTATGGGTGTCCATAAATTCACCCTGGAGGTTCCACCTTTGTCCCTCTTGGACAGGGGCAATAGGTGCTGATCATTGAAATAAAGGGTAAGGACTTGGCTAGGCTTGTAAGGGCACTAAGACCATTACCCTAGTAACTTCCTATGATCCTATTTTTGATAATTTGAAAATTCCATTAAGCAAGTGTGCTGTACGTAGGTAGCGTTGTTACCTCACAGCAAGAGGTTTTCCCGTTCGATTCTCGGCTTGGCTTGGGAGTGCCTTCTGTGTGGAGTCTGCATGTCCTCCCCGTGGTCGGGTAGCATTCGAAAGACATGCGTTTATAAATGGGCGTGCCTTCGTTGAAGGTTGGGTGTCAAGCTGGCACCTCGGCGTTTCGTAAAAATCTACTGCCAATCATTAGCGGACCGGTGTTCCACTGTGGCGACCCCTTACCGGGAAAAAGCCGAAAGACAAACAACAACAACAACATAGTCCATCTGCAGTAGAGGTCTACGGAGAAAAGCCATCATCTAAGAAGAACAAAATAAGCTTAGCAATAATAAGACAGTACAGACAACCAAGAATGACAACATTACAAGAAGGTTATAGACAATTGCATCACAACTTAAAGTAACATTGTGATGGCGATAGATTGACAGTGTTGCTTACAACATATACAGTTAAAAATGACTGAATCTTCACTGCCTGCTCAAGAAGATCCATTGGTGAAAAAAAATAGTTCATGCCAGACTAGTCAGGTTGAAATGAAACAGTACAAGGTTAGAAAGTTACACAGAGAGAGAGAGAGAGAGAGACAGAGAGGAAACATGAACAGTAGACTATAAAGAGGCATATTAGGAGATGTGCATGGTAGATAGAAGAGAGAGGAACAACAACACATAGCAGAGTGAAAGGTATAAGAGAAAAATAAGACTGGATATGAACAGATGGAATAGGAATAATTAAGCAGTCTTTTAAGCTTAAAGGATTTCAGGAAGAATGGGTACATAATGTAAAAATTCAGGTTTGGGTATTCTTATGACCCCCCCCCCCCCAACACACACACACACACACATACACACTTGCACAACAAGTGTATAAAAAGCGAGCAATAATGCCTGACGGGGTGTGTGTTAATGTGTAATTAACTCCCGTCCAGGGGTGTTATGAGACCCGACGCCGATGGAAGGGTGTTAATTAATTAATTACACATTACCACACACCCTGGAAGGCATTGTTGATCTTAGAGAATGGTCTTTCTGTAAAATTCTCGTATTTTACTTATTTATATATATTTTTTTTATTACTATATATTTTTTAGTATATTTTTGATGTAAAATAGTTCCTCCACCTAATGTTTCAAACTTGCTGTAGTGTATGTTAATGGTTGGAGGAAGCATTTTATAGCCAAAATGTAACTTTTAAAAAAAATAGCCAGGTTAATTACTTTACTTTTGGTCCCTTACGCCTAAATCATTTAGTTGGCAGTCACTGGAGATTGAAATTACTAAATAATGACTTACATTTGAGCTTCAGACTTTTTTTCTTCAGAAAATTCATGCTAACTTTAGCAGCTTTGTAATTTTATAAGAGCAATAATTAAGTTTCTATTTTAGAGCCTTTGTTCCCCAAAGATTTCTTCAGCTGAAAGGTGCAGAAGTTTGTAAACCTCTTTACAGCTGCTGTTGCTGGTAGTCATCTCACACACTCACCCTCACACACACACACACACACACACACACACACACACACACACACACACACACACACACACACACACACACACACATGTGCTACAGAAAAAATGCATGCTAAGGAAATCCCTGTTGTTCTAGCAACTTTCTAAGTTTATAAGAGCAATATTTAAAATCGGTCCCTATTTTCAGCCCTTTGTTTCCCCATTATTTGTGCAGATTTCTTGTGCCGAGAGTTATGCAAAGTTCTTACCTGATGCTGCTAGGGATCACTTTCACTCTTCACTTCCTCTGTCTCTCTGTCCCTGTCACACAAACTCACACACACACTGTCCCTCTCTTTTCTGCTTTCATTCATGCATTCACTCACACATGCAGACAGCAACATAAACACACATACAAACGATCATCTCTCTCTCTCTTACTGTCATACACTCATATGCACTGTCTCTCTTTGTCTCTCACATACACACTCTTTCTTTTGCACTCGCTAAACAGCAGAAACACTGCTTAGCCATTGTAAAATAGTTGCTTAACTGATCTCTCACTCACATAGGTATGCACTTTCAGACACTAACACACACACACACACTTTTTTATTTTACTTTTATTTTATTTTGCGCTCGCTAAACAGCAAAAGCGCTGCTTAACGAGTGTAAAATAGCTCAGCCAATCTCACTCTATCACACTCACACATGCATACACTTTCACACTGAAACACATGCACATAGTTTTTTTGTTTTTTATTTTACTTTTATTTTGTTTTACACTTGCTAAACAGCAGAAGTGCTGCTTAGTGAGTGTAAAATAATGGTGGCCATTCTGTTTTCTCAGTCCGAGCTCTACGGCGGCTTGATATGCTGCCATGAAGCAGCAGACATGTTTTTCAGTGGGCATTACTTGTACATTAATACCCTGCTGGAGAACACTCATTCTCCAGTCAGGGTACTGATGTACAGTAAGCCCATTCTGTAAAGCATTCTATAACATCCTGCTTGAAACATGATGATGAATGGGCTGAAATAGGAGACATTAATTTATCTAGTGGTCTCCATTGGGATTGATGGGTAAAGTCTTAACTGTGGTCCAGGAAACCTGAGTGTAATTAGTAGATTAGGCTTCTGCTGGAGCTGGTGTGGGAAGAATGTTCATGCTTTCTTTTCGGGGGCACAGGGGCAGATTGGGACCATACAGTGCTGCAGTCCCTAGGAGGAGGAACAATGACCCAGTGGATGGCTGGCAATAATGGGGAACACTGCAGTGAGTGTAACTCGCTTATATAAATATGAATGTGAGTTATGCTCAGTCCAGTGTTTTCCATTGTCACCCATCTTTGAAGTAAAAGAAGTCTATAATAATAAATGCTATTTACTGACTATAATCCACTACATTTTTTCTCCAACAGTCAGATTTTAAGAGGAGAAGAGGAAGCATTTGAGTCAAAATCAAGGATGTCTTTGTGAATGCAGGACACTAAACATAGAGGTTGTGTGATGCCATACCTCTAAATTTCTTTGCTCAAGAATTCTGCACAAGGGCAAAAATAATAAGGGAAAAAGGTCTAAAACTGGGAACAATTTTTTAAATGTTAACCCAGTTAAAAGATAAATTACTAGAACAGTAGTGTTCACATCAACTTGCATTTTCCAGACAGTAACTATGAACTTGAAACTGTAATGCCTGACTTTACTGACTGTAATACTCAGTAAATTAATTGAAAATTAGGGATGTTGTGCAAATGAGAGACATTTGAGAGGTATGTGGACAGCAAAAATAGATGATAATGGAGAACACTGGACTGAAATAGTGTCATTGCGATTGTGATGTAAAATGTTATGACAACAGTGCACATGTTCCACTGTGCTTCTGCTGTAACACATCAACTGTCACACTATTTCAGTCCACTGTTCTTCATTATCTCCAAATGGCCCAGGAGTGGGTGTTTAACCACCAAGCTACAAACTTGCTAACCATCATTGCAGGAGAATGGGAGTGTTCACTCACAAGGGATGGAGTAGTGGCTCCAGTGGGGGTGCTGATCACTTTCTCCCTGTCCAGTGCAGAGGTTAGGGCATACCAAAAATATGTCCCCATTGCTGGGGTGTTGGTAAATGTGCACCTCACCATTTAGTCATTCTCTTTGGTAACCTCCCTGGCCACCTGTTGCCCTCACTGAGGATAACCAGGATGGTGGAACACGTTGGCATGGTTGATGGGGTGATGCTTTATATCAGTTGGGTGCAGTGGCAAAAAGCATATAAAAAAGATAATTACCTATGTTTCCCACATTAATTGTGCTGGGTACCACCTAGTTAGACCGATTTCTTCAGAGTTGACATCCTGTTAGGTCTGTCTCTGCTGAAGTGGGGGAGTATTGCTTTTCAATGAAAAATGCCTCCAGCAATCTAACTGTACTTATTCTGTTACTTAATGATTTCCATTTGGTTTGAATCTTTATGACTTAGTTGCAGTCTTCAAACAAGCTTTCACTGAGACTTTGGATTTATCAATGTTTAGCTTATTTGCCTTTTGTAATTTTAGCTTAAGCATGATAATTTGATACGACTTGTCACTCGAGGGAGTCTCAACTGGAAGAGAAGTAATTTAGACAATGTGTATATTATTTGCTGCCTCTCTCTTGAATATCTTGAAAGAAAGCAAAATTTTCATCCTTTGGAGATTTCAGCAGCAGTATATTGATCTACTCATCTCACCTGCACCACAGGAAAATCATACTGTCAAGACTGCGTGCAGAATGAAAATGTTTATCCCTCCAAACGATGTGAGGAGGTAGTAGAGTGATTAAGTATGCTGACGACCCTGTCTGCCATACAAATTCCCTACATAAGCTGCAAGGAGTTTCCATCAGATTCTGCACATGCAGCTATCTACCAGTAATCTAATTCTTGGTCTGTAAAAAAAAAAATGAAGTTAAGTTTCAGCTGGACAATAAATTATACATTCTGCATTATAATGAATAATACTGCTAATACTAAGTCTGTTTAGCAAATAAAGTATTTGAATTGTAGCTTGCCTCAATATGTGTCTCTGTTGCTGTATTTTCAAATTGTTTCCAAGAAAGTTGATCATCAGATCATATGTATGGACTCCAGAATTCTGAAAACAGTATGGCAAAAGTAAACATGGTCTTGACTAGTCTTCTACCCAAGTCATTTTAGCACCAAAAATCAGTGATAGACAAATGTAGTCAGCTCTGCCCCATTTTCTGTTCCTAACATTATAGATGGCATTACTTTGCAGTGGGCAGGTTGTAAGCAAAGTGGACAGGTTGTAAGCAACTGGCTTGCTGATACTGTATTCTTTTGGTTGCTGAACAGTACTGCATGGATAACCTGAGTGGCATGGCTTCCCAGTGCAGAATCACTCCGTGTCCTTTGCTGCATTAAGCTGTCGTTAATGAGGTGCTAACTGTTTAGCTTTTATAACCTCATACTAATGTACTTCTGCTTACATAATTTAAAAGCAGCTAGGATTTCTATTGTGTGTGAAAAAAGGCTGTTAAAATTTTGGTTTGCAGATGGCTTCCTATTGGCATTTCGGTATTCATAACACTGAGTGCCCTCAGACCAAAAAAAAAAAGACTGAAAATGTAGGAGAAGAGTGAATCTCAAACATTGCTTGTCTCCTTTTTGCCCCCTGAATATCCAGGGGGGTGTAGGGGCAAAGCCCCCCACCCACTGAACTTATATGTACCAACACTGAGATCGCCATACCTTGAAGGAAAAGGGATATTCTGGGAAATGGCCATCTTGGGTTTGGTATATGCAAGTCCATTTTTTCAGCCATTCAGTCTCCATGTTTTGGGGGTGGCCACGGTGGTGCACCGGTTAGCATTGTTGCCTCACAGCAAGAGGTTCTCTGGTTTGATCCTCGGCTGGGGTGACTTCTGTGTGGAGTCTGCATGTCCTCCCTGTGGTCGTGGGAGTTTCCACCGGGTGCTCCGGTTTCCTCCCACATCCCAAAGACATGCTGTAGGTGGATTGGACATGTCCTTTCAGTGAATAGTCCTAGACCCATATACACACACACACACACATATAAAATCTTAATGCATAATAAAAGAATAAAGACTATTCCCACAAAACAACTATTAACTTAAGTAATGGTTTCTCCAAAGTTTACTCAACTGTTATTGTCACTGATGTAGCCAGCTGTTATTGTTAATGAACAAACTTCAATGTTGTTGGATCCAATCAAAGCATTTCTAGGGGGTCTAAGACTATTCACTGAAAGCACATTTTACTGAAAGTCAAATGACTGTGCACAAATCACTGAAAGCACAATTCACTGAAAACACAATTTACTGAAACACATTTCACTGAAAGTTATATATGGCCTTTTCCCCACTGTAGTGCGACCCTGGAGTTAGAATATATAGTAAGGGGGGGTCCCACCCCCACATTGTGGGGGTGTGGGGGGTCATAGCCACCCACATAGTTTGGATATATATTAAGTTTAGAAAATAGTAATTTATTGAAATTGCAAGTATCCGTGTGTATAGTTCAAAATATTTAAAATAGGTGGGGGGGGGCTACCCCCCACACCCCCCCAATGTGGGGGGGGGGTGCCCACCACACCCCCTTACTATATATTCTAACTCCAGGGTCGCATTATAGTGGGGAAAATGCTATATATAACTTTCAGTGAAATGTGTTTCAGCAAATTGTGTTTTTAGTGAATCGAGTTTTCAGTGAATTGTGCACTGTCAAATGTGTTTCAGTGAAATGTGCTTTCAATGAATAGTCCTAGACCCGTGTGTGTGTGTGTGTGTGGTGTGTGTGTGTGTGTGTGTATATATATATATATATATATATATATATATGTGTATATATATATATATATATATATATATATATATATATATATATATATATATATATATATATATATATATACATATATATATATATATATATATATATATATATATATTTATCGTCATTTGTTAACCGGGTTAGTCCAACTGAGCCAGGGGCCCATTTTCAGTGGAGATCTGAGGAGAAAAGCTCCAGATATAAGTAACAATATCACAGAAGTATCACAAAAATAGTTATGTTTTCAGTGATATAGTTTCAAGTAGTTATACATTGAAGAGCTGGAAACACATTTTTACACAGTTTTGTTCAAGATGCAGAAAAAAGAAGTCAGGTACATAACATCAAATAAGTTGAATATGCCAAAGTATATTCAGGTAACAGCTGAAAACTCCATGTTTAGAAGTATTTACAAGAAGCAGGGAGTAGACTAAAGAAAGTAAAGGAAGTAATAGAGAGACAAGTAGAGAAAAATAAGATATTTGCTAAGAGTGAGGAAGAAGAAATTAGGAAGAGAGCAGTATAATATCAGGTAGGATGTTTGACATGGACAGAACCAGGTGTTTAGTAGGTAGTTTTTAAGCTCGTGTTTAAATTAGGCTTTATGAGGGATATATCTTATGTTAGGGGGAAGGGTATTCCAGGAATGAGCGACAGAAAATTTATAGAGGGACTTGCCTATATTTTTAGCAGGTTTGTAGATGTCTAGAAGATGTTTGTCAGATGTGCGAAGCTGACGTGTGGGGTTATACAGTGATACAATGCTAGAGATGGAGAGACAGGAAGTGGGGTTATAGAGTATAGAGTGCGTCATGTCACATGTAGTTGTGGAAGAAGTTGTTTTTGAAATTCAGGCCGTAATAAAGACTTAAGAGTGAGACAGTGGTGGGATTTATATGGTAGATTGTTGAAAAATCTAGCTATTTTGTGGTAGGTTTGTTGTAATTTAGAGAGGAGAGATGACTGAAGGTTTGTAAGGACTGAGGCTGCATATAGAAGGCAGGGTAAGAGAAGTGACATAGCAAGAGGGGGTTTAGTGGAGGAAAAGAGTAGTTTGTGATTACGGTACAGAAGTCCAAGTTTTTGATTAGTTTTTTTAATGTACTGGTTGATGTGAATGTCAAATTTTAGCTCGTCATCAATAGTTACACCAAGTAATTTATTAAAGGGTTCCAGTGTGATTGTTGAGAGGGGTAATTGAGAAGGAGGGTTTAAGGTATACCATTGTTTTAGGAAGGAAAAGTAAAAGCTTAGTTTTTTGGATTTAATATTAGTTGGTTTTCGGTGAGCCAGGTTTCGAAAGAGGTGAAGGTATCTTTGGTATGGGTGAAGAGTTTTGGAAAGTTGTGGGTGGTGGTGATAATGGTTGAATCATCAGTGTATTGTAAGAGAGTAGGTGTGTGTGTGTGTGTGTGTGTGTGTGTGTATATATATATATATATATATATATATATATATATATATATATATATACATATATATAAACACATTATTATTTATTTTGCATTTTCATTACCATACCCTCTAATCAGTTTGTCTTTAAAGCCACTTAATTACAAAATTTAAATTTATATTTCATTATGTGTGTATATTTTTCAAGCAATTAAATCTGAAATAATTCAGAAAAAAATGCATGATGTATATATTAATGAAAGTACTGCAGATTTCAGAGTGCTTAACTATGCTGATAATTTTCCCTTGCCATCTGTTATGTTAATATTCATAACTAGTAAAATTATTGTATGCAAACATTCTGCACTGTAATTTTAAATGATTAATTGTATATGTTGGACATGTAATATAAATGTCACAGTTTTCTGTGGTTGCAGATAAATGGTTTTGCCTTAGCCTGTTGTTGTATTAGTAAAAAAAATAAATAAATTGTAAAGGTGGTTATGCTGACAGAAAAATAAAAGAAGCTCTTAACATAGTTATTTAATTCTCATTTGGCTTTATAATTTGGCTACATTACCATCATACATTTTCAGTGTAGATCATTGTAATGAACACATTATAATGTACACGCTCTTATTTTTTTCAGGCTGTATTGTCATTCTGTATATATTAAGTGTGCAAGAACCAAATAAAATATTCTGCAAATCTGTGACACATAGATGAGTTGCTCTGAAACAGAGTTACCAGCAAAGGGCTGTGGTCACAATATGGCTGATGCTAGCTGAAATGGTAACACAAGGACCGACTGTGAACAGTAGTGGGGAGAGAGGCTGTTAAGCTGAAGAAGATGGCCTTCTGGCCAGTGATCATTAAAGAGCCCTGTTCCAGTTGAGATATTGCTAGGCTAAGAAGACTGTAGTGACAGCAACTGCCAAAGCAGAAGCATGAGCATAAGAGGAAGGCCATGGAGAATGGTTATCAGGTGACTTTAGAGGCATTCTGGCAAAGCATTCAGTACTTCATAAAGGAAGATGGGATCTTGTTCAGACTGTGCCAAGGATGTGTTCGCAATGGAACAGGAGACCTTAAAGAGACTGTGAGGAGACAGGGGCTTTTGGAAGTACTCAATTATCTAATGCACATGCTTTCATTTCATGAGGCACTGAAATCATTAATGAGAATTGATTCCACAAATACAGCTGAAGTCACAGCAGTGATCAGCAGCCATTGTAGTGGTAAAGTTGCAAAGGGGGATGATCTCTGACAGGCGATGTTGAATACAGTGGACCAGTCTAGAGTGGTATGATTAATGTCTGTCTTTAGTATTGGAAGAAGGAAAGCAAAGAAGTATCTTTGTTTATACAAACTTGAATGGCAGTCCTTAGCTTTTAGAAAGGAGAACACTGGGTGTGTTCTAACTATACAGGGATCAAACTCTTCCACCTTCCTAGAAAATCTCATGCCAGATGACTTGAGTTGAAACACTGGCTATTACTTAAGCCTCAGATTCAGAAGGGGCAGTGTGGATTTTGTTTTAATAGATGCTTCAAGGCAATTTAGTCTTGCTACCATTAATGTCTTGCCAAAACCCAGGCTATAAACCTTAGGAGGGTCCCAAGGTACATTTGAGGGCATTCATACTGTCATCCAGATTCTATCTGAAGAATGATAATGTATCACACTGTTTAACCTGCAGGGGGCATGGAGATGTATGCCAGGAATGGCTGAGGCACTGTGTAATGAATTGCTCTCTCCATTTCATTCTGGTTATCTGCTGGTGAAGATATAGGATTTTGGTTTAGAAGTTTGTTAAACTATTAGACTTGCAGAGATATAGATGACCAAGGACAGCATTGACTCTAATGGCATGGCAAGAGTGGCACACATCACCCTTCAAGAGTCTGTAGGATACTGAGTAAAAGAATAAAGCTTCTTGCCTGTCTTGATGTCTCAGAGTCATTAATTCTGAAATCATCTTAGCAACTTCTTGGGTATCTCTAGTTGTTTCATACATTAAGTGCGATACATCCTGAAGGGGGCATTGCACTCTATAATTTCTCTAATCAGTACCGAATATAAGAGGATGATGACACTTTTAGATGTGAATGATGTACTCTTGGCTAATAGTGTGCTAAGTAGAAGAGTGGAAGGATTTTCTGACTACAGCTGCCACATGATGATCAAAGGAAAGGGAAATATTAACCTAGGTACCCTGGTCCCTGACTACGTTTTCATTTTGTAGTGGAATATTGTTTGTGCTATACATTGATGGTAGGGTTATTGGCCAAATTAAATGATACTGTACATTTTTACATTTAATTAGAGCCCTTTTTTGGTACACCATGTATTAACCATGTATTAAAGAGTGCAGGTTTCAGAGGAGGATCATGAAGATAGCACACAGTTTGCAATCATTTGTAAACTTAGTTAACCAAAGGTCCTTGTTCTTAGTTTGAAGATCAGGGAAGTAAATGACTAGAAAGAGGGGATCTCATTACAGAGCCCTGGGGCTCCCCTTGCTACCTCCATGCTTTTAGATGAGGCATCTGTTACGTAACTTATGTTAGTTCTGTCAGTTTCTTCTCCATCTTACTCCCTAAGTAGCTGTATTTAAAGCATTCGCTTACTATGCCGACATGGGGTATAGTGTCAAATGCTTTGGCTAGGTCAGTCTAAGCTATGTAAACTGCATGATCACTCACTGTCATCAGCTTGTGTGACTTTCTCAAAGACGTTAACTAGATGTAGGCAGGCTCTCTTTAAAGAAATCAACTTGCTAAGGGTCTAGCCTAATAAAAATATTTAATACTATAGTTAAATAGATCAGTTATAATACACTTCATAGTTTTGCACAGTAGGCTTATAAGACCATGGTAGGGCAATACAGAGGGGCATCACCGTCATAATATGGTGTGCAGTAATTCAGGAACAAATCCTGTGGCTAAACTCAGGTTAAATAATTTGATGAACAGTTCACTGAGGGCATGTTTGGTGCTGTATATTAAACATTCCAGCAAATTGTCAGGTTCCATGAGGAAGTAAGTTTGGTCCTTGATAGCACCTTCAGAACATGCTCCTAGATAATAAGGAGTGTAAAGATCTGTGAAATTTAGATGGTTGGTTCAGGATTGACATTTGCACAAAGCTGGTCTAGTCAAATTTATTTTGTGGGCTTAGATTTTATGGTCTTGCTATTTTCCATATTGTTTGTACCTCACAGAGGACTGACTGGGGTATTTTCATATTTATGAAAAGAGGCTTTGACTAGTCAGATCTTCAAGAAGTTGTGTTTGTCAGTGTCTCTTGTGAGGAGGGAGGCTGGTGTAATGGTTAAGGTATTTATCTTACAGACAAGGTGCAGGGTTTGATTTTGCCAAGGGTAATTGGCTAGGCTTAAAATGACCCACGAGAGCAATTAGACGTACTAATCTGTGAACCTTTTGGGTCAGAATGGGGTGGTCTTGTTTACTGCAAGTTCTGAGTATTATTTTCTATTGTTTCTTACTTTTCTAAAGTAGTTAAAGATGGATGTGTAATTATCTTTAGCTTCAGAAGTTAACCTTCTGCTTTACTAGCCCTAATAGTATTTCTTTTTCAGTTTTCTAGTAATGTATTTTATAATGCCCTTGGTATGCAGAGTGTTGTATCTGTTGTATAATTTTTAGGAGTTTTTTCCCTTATTGTAAAGTTTACGTTGGTGGACCACCAGCAGGGTTTGTTTTTGAATTTCTCATTGTAATTTGCTTTGGTTGGGACTGCTAGTTCTATGCATTTGTCTAAGTGGGCATAAAACTCACTTACAAAGCTGACTTTGTGAAGTAATGTCAGCATCTGAGCTGATACTGTATTAGGTGAATTTTGAGATTTTATCGTATAACAGGGTTAGGTTTGCCTTCCTGAAGTCCTTAAATTCATAGATGTTGGTTTCAGCGGCTTTAGAGATTTTGGAATTAAATGCTTATGGCCTGATTTAACTGTGGAAGGAAGGACCAGGGGAATAGTATATGTAGTGGTTGTTTGGGTCACAAAACAGTGAGTCGGCTCTTTTAGCCTTATTCATATTTTCTGAGGGATTGTGGGAGTTTACTTATCTAGTCAAATTTATTTTGTGGGCTTAGAAAAGTTTATGGTCTGGTTGTTCTCCATATTGTTTGTACCTCACTGAGGACTGACTGGGGTGTTTTCATCTTTTTGAAAAGATGCTTTGAATAGTTTGATTTTCAAGAAGTCATGCTTGTATGTGAACCTTATGGAGAATCATTACCCTGTCTTGAACTATCTGTCTATTGAAAATGTTTATTTATGCTTTATTTTTAATTTATATATCATTTATTTACTGGGTAAGCGGGATGGTCTTTAGATCCCTGTAGTAAGAATCTTTGCATTCAACATCTTTGTATCATGTATAGTAAGGGTTAAAATGTGAAATTGCATTGTGTGCAAAGAAGCAAGTTAAAATAAGTTGTTTTTCTTGTAAAGAATTTGCTGACCAAAGAGGAATGCACAGATGTTACCTTGGTCCAGGCACAAGCTTATCTTGTGACTGACCTCTGACCATCTAAGGCTCCAGTATGTGAATTTATAGCCTTGACTGAAATTCCTTGTCTGGTAACCAGTTACTGTGTACGTCCTGAGAAGGGTATAAAAACCCATGTGAAGTGTACAGAAATTAGACTGCTGACATACCATGTACTTTGTAGCATGTCTCCATGCATGTAAAATAAACATTTTTGCTTATTTTTATCTGCGTGATTCTTCCAGTATATGTTAAGAGTATTAAAATCTTTTGACAATCCCGTTCAACCACAACCCAGTCCAGTCAGCAAAGACGTAACAGCTAGCAATCAGTTACAGTGTAAGACACAGTGGAATATAGACATGTAAAAGATAGAATGCAAAAAGTAAAATGCAAAAAACAACAAGCAAAATGTGCAATACAATTTACACTGTAAAATATGTACAAGGAAGTAAAACTAAAAAAAAATATACAATGACATTTGCATCATAAAACATATACAAGGAAATAAGAAATGAAATACAAATGGCATAAAGCAAAAATATACAGTGCAGTTTACCCCATTTAGTATATATACATATAAATGAAGATGGGAGGCTGCATTCATGAAGGTAATGCTACATATACATAGCTGTGTACACATCACGGTACCTTTTAACTATTCAGCAAGCACCCTTATACTGTATTGCACAGTTCTCCAACATGAAGACGTGTAGCACTGCAAATATATTTGTACAGGAAGTGTGCTTTTTGTTTAGTTTTGAGATTCCTGGGGGCAAGCTATTCCAAGATTCAGGGGCAGTCCTAGGGAAGTCTTTTTCACAGATAATTAGGGAACATGATAGGAAGATGCTATTTTGGTTTCTTAGAGAGTATGTATTGCTTGGTTAATTAAGTACATTCTTAGTATGGGGCAAAATTTATTGGTGAAAAAGCTAAAATTAAAGTAACTGAGAAAATGGTTTACATTCAACCGTATTTATATATGGCATCACATGGCTTGTTGAAGCTATGTCAGTTTAGTTTTAGATCTGTGCACACAATGGATACAGCCCTCATTTAAAGTGGTTATGACATTTTGCCTTTGCCCTGTAGGAATTATTTGTCCAAGGATATAAGTAAGCTGTTATTAATTGGCTGCTAATGCTGTTGCTATGGTCATTGTAACCTCTTACACTTAAGATCTATTGGTATTATTTTTTGTCATTGTAATCTCTTTCTCTTAAGATTCCTTGCACCTATTGAATAAGATACTAGCGTTATACTTGGTGGCACAGGGCACTTTGTAAGAAATAGACCCACCTGGCCAATACTGAACAGAAATCAACTTGCATTCTTTCTTTCTTTTGCCAGCTTCATAGTTCTTGAAATCTTTTGTTAGTGTAGGCACTATTTATTGCTTACAGGCAATTAACTATTATTTTGCATACATAATAGAAACTGTGTGAGCTGTATCTACAAAACATGAAGGCAACTCTTTCACCTTTATGAGAGGGTTTGTGAGCACCACTCAATGCCACCCACACCTCCTTATGAACATATCATCTAAACCAGCTAATTCCCAGGCTGTCAAAAAGTCCTTTCTCAAGCCTCCTAGAAGCAGGAACCAAGGTCTTAACAAAAACTACTAATGTGCTGCCCTCACATATATTAAATAATCACCAGGCTGCAGACTACAAACCTACCACTGTTACTAAGTTAGTGAGTATAAGCAGATATATGCTGGTGACTGGTGACTCCATTGTTAGGCACACAGGTTCCATGTTTACAAGACTGGAAAAAGACGGGGTTTCAACTGTCTCTGTGGTGGCAGGGTCCACAATGTTTTTAGGGCTGTTCAGTCTCTCCAGTGGGCAAATATGAATATGAATATGACCTGTTGGTAGTCCTTATGTGTGTGAATGACTTGTAGCAGTCAACACTGTGGGACATGCTGACAGACATGCTAGATCTAATTATGTATGTGTCAGATGCAGGTAAGATTCCAGTCCGCAGTGAAATCCAACCTTCACCCAAAATTATGCCCAAGTACAACAAAAAGATAATTGCCTTCAGCAATAGGCTAAGCAGATGGTGTCATTCTAGGAGGCCCAAAGTGTATCTTCATGGGATGAGATGGTAGACAGGCCAAACTACTTCATAAGGAATTATCTGTATCTTTCATTCAGTGGCTGCCACTTACTGGCCAAAGCCCTTGCTGTTACCATAGTGCCTTTCTAGGCAAAGTCTAGTTACTGGACAACTCAGCATCAGCACAGCAAGTAAAACTGTATCAAATTCCATATCTGACTATATAAGTGTTCTACTTTTTGCCGTAAGTCTTAATAACAGCATGCTGTCTTATAACTTGAACACATCCATGTCTGTGTCATACTCAGACTTTGTTTCATTGTCAAGGTAACACTTCCTCCTTACCTGGATTTAGGACATACTATGCATTCAGACAAGAGGGGAACTGTGAGGGAATTTCTGTATGTGTCAGAAACCATGACACCTCTAGCAGATTCCTCAGCACTTGCAAAATTTATTGAACTCCCACTTATCCTACACAAAACAAATCATCAATTTATTTACTGTTTTTAATTTCTCGAAAAGTTTTGGGTTTCTAATACTGTGACAGGAATGGACCCCATTTCTGAATCAGGGTATGATTAGGATTTGAGAAATTTGTGTTGCTAAAGTCTTTGAAGTTTGCTAAGAGTTTGCTCTTCTCAGCACCTAAGGTATGCCCGAAATTATTTCCTTCTGCAGTTTATGCAAGGTTACATGTATTGGTAGCATATTTTAGTTACTTGAAAATTATTGTTATTAGCCCTGTTGCTCCTACTACTGCTGGAACTGTCTGTGTATCTTTATCTCATATTGCTCTAGTTTCTGCTTGCATATCCTCGTATTTAATGAGTGTGTGTCTGTCAGTACATACAACATTGTAATTGCTGGGTATAGATATTTCAATGACTAATGATACAATAAAATGTTCTTTTTAATTTGACTGCTTTTTCTTGCTTCTGCTTTCTTGTCTGTTGGCATTGGATGATCTCGTGATCAGAACGCCTTCATTTTTTTATGAATGCTTTGTAGTTCACATTTCAAACACCTCTATGTTGTAGTGTTTGTACAGTCTCAAATACAATGAGTTTTTGCCACATTGCTGTGCATTTGAGTACATAGACTCTCAGCCATGAGTGTATTATAACCAGCAATGAGATACACAACTGTTCCCATTTCTGTATTACGGAGCCTGCTTTCTTGAGTTGTCATTATTTGCTTTTCATCTTATGGTTTAAATGCACTTTTCCTTAACCATTCATACACATCTTGTTCAATATTTTCTCTATACTTGCCACTATATTTCTGGGCTTTCAATTGTCTTTCCGTTTCCCCTGGTCCTGATTTTATATAGTTTCTTTTGTTTTCTTGCACTTTCTGTTGTTGCCTGATGTTTATCTACTTATCTTTCGATTTCCGTTCTCACTTCTTTCCAAAATACTTCTTCTGTAGTAAGCAAGTATATCATCTTAGACTTCTTTTCTTCATGCTTAAGAACTTTCACTATATTAGGCTCTGATGATGTCAACAACTATATATGAGGTCCTAAGACTGCAGACCTATACATATAGTCAGTTTTGAGGAGACCCCATCTCCTTCAGACCAATGGATATATATCCTTGCCATGATTTTTTTTAGATATATCATTTGATAAGCATGACACGTTTTTCTTGTTTCTTGTCCAAATCATCCCATGCTTTTGGGGGCTGGGCAATTACACTAACTCAATAAATTACTACAGGAACATCAAGCTTATATATGGCTTGAGCTATATTCCTATCTGTCAAGGCGATTTTCAGTATTAGATTTAGTGTTCTGCATTTTTCTTAACTAAGGTTTGTTCTAATTTGTTCATGTTTTATTGTCTGCTCTTCATCTATTTCCAAATATTTATACATACCCTCCTGCTTAAGTTCCTTTATATCACATTTATGTCCCAGGCTGATATTTCTTGCTGCAGCTTTCTTTTGCACATTTATTAAGACCACACATCATTGTTTTACTGTCTGAGAAGGTTTAAAACATTTATTGTTGTGCTTCCAGTGCTCCTATAATAAGCCATACAGTTTTAAATCTTCCACAAAAAGTAGATGAGATGTCTTTGAACAAGGTCAGTTTCTGGAAGTTAAAACTGTAACTATACTTAAGTAAACGGCCTGATAGGCTAATGTTAAGCAAGACAGCAGTCATGATAAAGAATTACCCTGGAATATCCCCCTTTATACTTTTGTCCCTGGGATAATAATTTGCCCTTTATCGTGACTCTGCTGTAAAGAGGTTTGCAACTGTTTTCTAGCCACTGCAATGTAATTGATAAATGTAGGTTGAACCTAATACATCTGTAAGCGTTCTATAATCCATTAATAGAATTGTGTAACAACAGATGATTTTATATTCCATGACTTCCTTTTATTAAATTTTCTTCTATTGCCAGTGACTGTTTTTTTTTTCTAAGTGATATCCACTCTGTCTACATCAGTTCTTATGTATAATTTATATATTGTCAGAAGGCAACTTGTTGGTCCGTAGTTCTTTGGATGATTTGCCAGTTCACTGTTGGGAATATGTTTTTTTTTTTTGTTGTTAACCAGGTTGTTGATGTCTTTTTGGGATGTGCAAGTAAATAATTTTTGGTCAGGGTTAAATCTTTATGCAAAGATGTTGATACTAAAAGCCAGACATTGGGTACTGAATCTGGACAAGGATTTTCCATTCTATTCTTAGCTTTGTCCTGGTTTATGACTTACTTCATCCCATTGCATCTTTTCTGTATTAGAGCTTCTTACTTTTTCTTTTAAGTCTTCTGTCCAGTCAGTATTTTTGCTATGTTCAACAGGATTTTCATAAATATTTGTACAAAATGCCATGATTTCATCTTTTTAAATGGTTTTACTATTACTTTTTCTTTTTTTCCAGTTTTCTATAAATTCTTTTTGGGGTCATCAATGAATTACTTGTTTTGCACTTTTCCTTTATATCTGTCTGTATACCTTAAACATTTTTCTCCTTGTGGTAGTTTAATTCTGGAGATAATGGCTGATAAACCCTGTGTTGATCCCATGTGATCAGAACTTCTTCATTTTAAGTAATGCTTTGTGGTTTACATTTTGATATTGCCTGCAGTAGGACACTTTGATCCCAGACAACCATTAGAGATTCCCAAATTACTCTCAAAACTGCTCATACTGAAAATACTTTTATTATAGGCAATTTCAATTGTCTTTCGATAAATGGTACAAGTCTACCTCAAAAGCCAGCTATGCCTAAAGATTCCTGGATTTAATAGATTCATAGGTGTGTACTAGGCTAATGACCACTGGGGCCTTTTTAAGCCTAGAAAAAGGTTTCAAATTGTTAAGAGAACCCTCCCCTGGTATAAATGTTTCTCCCGAGTGGAAAGGTACACACCAGTCAGTTGAATATGCCAGTTCAACCTTTCACTGCAGTCTCATACATTCACACCAGTTAGTCATTGCTTGATTCGAACACCTACCTTTCTAGGTATATAAGCTAGATAACTAAGCTTTAGCCACAGAAGAAGAAGAATGGTAATTCTCCTAGAAGAAGCAGTAAACCACCTTACTAGAAGAAGGAACATTCTAGACCTCATTCTTAGCAGCATCTCCCCCACATATTCCACACCCGTAGATTCCATATCTCTGGTTAAATCCAACCACAGATCAGTCACATTGTTCTGTGATATCTCAAGCACTCCAAAAGTAAACCGTTCTGAATTTAAGGACATCAGATGGACAGAAATATTCATGCTGTATGGTAAGCTGTCAGAATTTACTTCCAGTATTGCCAGTCCCCACGCAACTTATCCAATTGAGTTCTACTCCCACTAGCGAAAGTGTATAGATCTAACAGTCCCCACTAGACCTAGAGTCAAGTCTAATTTGAAATTTAAAAACCAACAAAACACCTTGGTGGTCTACCAATATAAATAACTTTTATAAAAAAAATCTTCTAAAGTCCTATAATCTAAATATATCCCCATCAAAGATTATCAAAAAGCACAGCAAATAACTAAAAAACACCACCAAGAAGAGTAAAACAAAATATGAAATTAAACTAGTATCTGAAGCCAAGACTAATTATAAATCCTTCTTGAAGTCATCAGAAAATTAAGAAATAACACCCAGCAATGTTCTGAACTACTGCAAAATGGCACTTTCCACTCTGACCATTCAAACCAGAACAGTCATCAAAGTTCCATAAATCCCTGAGTCCCTTACAGTGGCAGATCAAGGAATTTGCAAAAGAGGGGAGCATAGTCTGGAAAGTTGATCAGCAGGAGGTGCAGAGTAGAACACAGGGGGAGGGGCTTTGGAAAACTCACCTTAAGATGCTCTGGCAGCATATGTGAAAAGTCAGCTATATATATATATATATATATATATATATATCTATATGGATCTAGGACTATTGAATGAAAATTCAATAATCTGAATCCACAATAACCGAATGCACTTTAACGAAAGTGCTTTCACTGAAAAGTACGTTCAAAAAAACAAAACAAAAAAAATCTTCTTTTATGCAGGGGTGCAAGCCACCCTGTACACACCCCCACTTTTATATTTACACTCCAAGGTCGCACTACAGTTGGGAAAAGGGAATTTTCCCTTAACCACACCATAGTGCGACCGGCACAACCAGCATTTTACCGAATCCCAATTTGGTGAGCATATTTGCGCGAAAGTGCTGTTCACTGAAGCAGCACTTTTGTGTAATTATGCTTGTTGTTCCACTTGTACTATGGTGCGGTAACAGAAAATTCCCTTTTCCCCACTGTAGTGCGACCTCGGAGTGAGAATATTATAGTAGGGAGGTGTGGGGTTGTAGGGGGACTTGCCCCCCTGCATTCAAGTAGATTTTGTGTTTTTTGTTTTTGTTAACATACTTTAACGAAAGTGCTTTTTCGATTAAAGCGATTTCATTAAAGTGTGTTCGATGGTAATGGATATGGGCTTTTGATCTTTTGATCAAAAGTCCTAGATCCATTTATATATATATATATATATATATATATATATATATTTATATATACACATGTATATTCTGTTGCACATCACTGTGGTCTAGCTGTGATAGTGGAGGTAGTATCTCCTATCCAGCATACAGCAAACTCATAGACAGTACTTATTGCTTCATGGCATACTTGGGTAATATTTGGTTAACCATGGCAAGTCACGGTCCGTATTCGATAGTGGCATGTTTGAATAAGCAATATGATATTCTAGCATAGAGTCTCAGCATGGCAACATTACAACAGCAAGACCACAGTAAATGCATTTTTTTAGTAAATAATGATTTCTGTGAGAGCAGTGAATAACTGATAACAGAACAGCAACTTAAGGAACTCCATTCCATGCTATGAAAAAAAAAAACGTATAAAAGCAAGTATTCAGTTCAGTTAAATGTACTGCACGAAAACAAATGTAACCATTGTAGCATATCACAGAGGAATGTAACCCAAAGTCTGCTTTAATGTCATGCATTATCAAGTATAAACAAGAATAGATGAATTAATAAAAATCACATTTAATTTTTTTGAAAAAAAAAAAAAAATACCCCCAAAGTTTTCCTCAACGTAACACAAATCATTTTAGCCCAAAACAACCCCCATACCCATTATCAACCTCAATTATTTGGTTTGACTCTTCTAAGATAAAAAATAATAATTATTATTACATTAATGTAGTTTTTATTTCACAGGAACAGTACCTGCTGCTAATATTCCAAGTTGCCTTACGTAAATACACCTTCATTCTGAAAAGCTATAATTACAGAAGCAAAATGTGTGGGCCAGCCATTTCATCCATAGACATTCCCCATAACCATTGCCTAACCACAGTATCTGGTTTGACCTTGCCAGGATAAAAAATAATTATTAAATTTTGGGCATTTTGTTTCACAGAACATAAATCAGAGTTTGTGTTCCAGCTTGCTTCACCCAAATACATATGAATCTTAGAAAGCTAGAATTAAAGTGGCAAACAGCAGGGGCCAGTCATTTAATCTGTAAGCAGGCCTAATACCCATTGCTTACCTAGCATGTGTGGTTTGACCATGCCAGGATAAAAAGTATATATATTTTATTTAGTTATTGATCCTACTTGGATAAAAAAGTAATTGTTACTTTAATGTACTTTTGTTCTAATTCTAACGTTGCAGGATTAATGTGTATTTGTATGAAGCAGGCTGAAATACAAGCTGTGATTACCGATGTCCTTCCTTATCATGTTTGCAGTATTCACTCTTGGGAGATCCTGCCTAGGACAGCCAAACATTTGGCCAGTATGCCAAAGCCTTTACATCTTCTGTTTGTCATACGTCCTACATGCTAGGCATAAAGTACCTACGTGATGTATAAATGCCTCATCTTCAGAACTGAAGTGCCCCAGAAGAAGCAGAGCAACCCAGAGGAAAGCATGAGTATGTACATCCAGGAAGGAAAGAAGAAAAAAAGAAAGAAAATGATTAAAGAAAGACCCCTCAGACAGATTGAAAATGACAGTAAGTGACGGGGGTAGAGGGGGTGGACAGAATAATGCAACAGTGAGAAGTAGGACATCTGTTGTTATGGTAAGAATTTACACAACCATACTTTCGTAAAAATGTGAACAGAAGACCAAGTTTTAGCTTCTAAGATGGATCTAGTATCCAGACCCTCAAAAAAGTACCTGAAGATACTACTGCTCTGGTACAATGAGCACAAACAGAAGAGGAAAGCTACTTACCATGAAAAGAATAGTAAAAACAAATGGCATTAGAAATCCAGGAGAAGATGGTCTGCTAAGATACAACAAAAAACAATTTCCTGGCATGAAAAGAAACAAAAAGTTGCTCAGATTTCCTATGTTTTCTTCACAAAGTAATATCTGAGCTGTCTGTGTATATCCCAGGTGTGAAAAACCCTCTCACTAGGATTCTGTGGAGAAGGGAAAAAAAAGAAGGAAGATGAGTGGACTAATTAAAGGACAACTCTTTAACCACATTGGGCATAAACAAAGGATTGATATGAAGAGGCACCCTGTCCCTTTTAAAAAACAAAAAGGTGGCCCCACCTTGAGAGCTTGAAGTTCAAGTATAATGTTATGGGGAAGAAAATTGCAGGCTCAAAAAGAGGCTGGGTCAGTTTCTCGGGTTCCTATTATGTGATCGCAGATGCATTCTGTCGAATGCGTCTTGATCGAACATAAAAGAAGGAAAAGGCAATATAATGAAGCAGCTTTTAAGCAAATTCTTTCCCTGGGAATCATAATTTGCTTTGCCGCTTCCGTTACTTTGCCATTTTCGGCACCGTAGTGCGATCTCAGAGTTGCTATATTTAAGTAGGGGGGTATGGGGGACACAGCCCCCCATGTCAGGGGGTGTGGAGGGGCAAAGCTCCCCACTTTATGTAATGTTTTAAAGTTTCTTTTTTTTGGAGCAGCGATTTTTTTTCCCCTTGGAAAAAAATCACTGTTCTGAGGTTTCGACATTGTAAGCTTTCGCTTACATGGGGTCGATTAATCATCGTTCACTTATTTAAGTGTTTGATGGTGTAATATAAATCCAATTTCTCAGCAACACAATTAAGATCCCAAGATGGAAGAAAAGGCTTTCATGGAGGCTGTATATGAAGAACATCATTTAAAAATTGTTTGACTTCAAAACTAGAAATCAAAGGTGGATTCAGAGGCAGACGAGCAAAAATGGTTAACAAATTAACTTTTAAGAGAGAAATATGCCAAACCAGAACTGAGCAGCTAATACAAACAAGAAAGGACTATTAGAACTCCCACAAAAAAATGGGTCCAGGTCATGCTTGAGATGCTAAATAGAAAATCTCTTCCATTTAGTCACGTATGATTTTCTAGTAGTGGGTCTTCTGGCCTGCAAAATCTGAGATATGTCCTCAGAAAACTGTTGCCTGAAAGGAATCAAAACCTGTTACACAAAGTATCAATTGAAGGGTGGACAAGTGAGGGTGAATGCGAGATCCCTTGTCTTGTGTGAGAAGATCCATCCTGTGAGGCATCTTGTGATAATTGCCCCTGGCCAGATGAAACACAATGGGCAACTGGTGCTGTCTGGGTCAAAAGGGAGTCACCAGCAAGATTTTGGTTGTGTCCTGAGAGGGAGTCAGCACAGACTTTTTCAGACTGAGTGTGAACCCCATATTGCACAGAAGAAGCATAGTGAAGTATAGATCCTGAATCTGGAGCTGCTGAGAGGGGGCTTGAATGCAAAGAGAGTCCAAATAAAAGAATATTTGAATTTCCTGATGTCTGCAGAAGGCTACCACAGGGGCCAGTCATTTTGTAAAGACCATATGAGCTGTACAAAGACCAAAAGGCAAAGCAGAGAAATGATGAGAGGAAGACACAGAGAAATGTAAACATTTCCTAAAGAAGGCTGAATAGGAATGTGGAGGCAAGCATCCTTCAAATTCAGGGATAACAGACAGGCTTGAGGAAGTAATAGAGGAAAAGGTATCTGAAGAGACAACACCATCAAAGAAGGCACCTTGAGAAAGGTGTTGAGAAAAGACAGGTCGAGAATGGCCTCCATGACCCCTCTTTCCTGGGAACCAGAAACATCCTGGATTAAAAACCTGTTCCCTGCTGATTTTGCATAATGGAAAGTATCCAAGCATCTGTGGTTATCTGTCGTCAAACAGGAAAAGAGAGTGTCAAACTGATGGACGGAAGAATCTAGCTGAGGGTTAGGAGTGACTGAATATCAAATAGTAGCAGATATTTCAGAGTAAGAAAGCTTTTGACTGTTAGAACCCTGAGAAGACTTGTCTAGAAAATTCTCCTAGAAGCCCTATTGCCCTTAGAAAGTTGTTTAGGCTACCTGTGAACAAAAGAAGGCTCAGAAGGATAATTTCTCTCAAACTGAGGAACAGGAGAGACAAAGACTTGTTTTAAATCCTACATAAATTTACTGTTATCCTGAAGGGTCTTAAATAATTCAGCAACAGCAGTACCAAAGAGATTCTGGTTGTCTAAGGACAATCCAGTAATTTAGCCTTGATATCTTTAAGTAAAGAGTAACCAGAAAATACCTCCTCATAACAGATTCAGCTGCCCTAAAGGAGGCATCAGCAGCATCATAGCTACATTTAATAGTATGACAAACCTCCTGAGAAGCAGAGCTCAAAAAGGAAATGACAGAAGACTTACCATCTGAGTCAGGCAAATAAGCCAGAATGCCTCCAAGTTGGGAGAGAAGAGTCAGAACATACCTAATCAGAAGGCTAAGGTAGCAGAGGTATATACTTTTTATACCACATCTGTCCATGTCATGGCCGTTTTTATCAGAAAGTAAAAGCTTAGAAGAAGCCAACAACTTGGAAGGTTTATCAGTGGCTACAAAAATAACAGCAGGATCATATATAGGGCCTTTATATAAAAACTGATGAGCCTCAGAAACCTTATAGAACCTGTCTGTTTTCTTACAGGCAGAAGATTGAGAGTCAGGAGCCTAAGAAGCTGCAGAGAAAGTATCCAGGAAAGCATCCAGCACTGGAGGGACTACAGAAGGCTGAGGAGAATCTGTTTGCCAGAGTTAATAGTATCTGTTTTGAACCTCAGAGACCTGGGAACAGTATCACTTAAAGTGTTTTATTATACAAACCATCGTATCCTTAAAAGACAATTTCTTCATAGTAGAGGCAGGAGAAACTGAATTTTCTACCTCAGACCCCAGGGCTAGGGAAGGGTGAATCTGAGAGGAGTAAGCTAAAGACTCCTCACCAGAGTCTAACTCTTCATCAAAGGAATCAGAGCACCCAGGATGTTTGGGAGGAGTGTAAGACCAGGGAACAGAAGCAGGAACAGATAATCCTTGAGGGGGCTTAAGAGCCATAAGAGCAAGAGCATTGAACAGCTTCTTTTTTTTTTTGTTTTAAAGGAACATCATCTTTAACAAATCTAGGATGTTCAGACCCCTGCCTAGATTCAGTGAGGGCACCAGGTGCCTCTTTCCTAATAAGAATTTAGGGTATCCCCACTATGCACCAACACAGCAGCCAGCACTCCTCACACTATGGTGAATAGATAGTTAATAAATAGCACAATTCCTTACTAAGTAAACAACTTTATTCTGCCACAACAGCATACTGGTTTCAGCTTAATTTGCCTTCATTAGTGCTTCATTCATGCCCCACTAAAATAATCAACCAATGTTACCCAACTACATCTGCACCAGATGTCAGCACAACTCAGCAGACATGCTGGTAGACAGCTCCATGTCAGTTTCCCACTGGGTCATGGCAGATGGAGCTGACAGCAGCAGTCCATGGGTTCTTCATCCAATCCAATGGAAACTTCAGGTGGAGGCTGGACAGCAGCTGGATTAGTCTGCACCTTTTTGGCTTTTTTAAGTGATGGCTGAACTTCAGGATGGAGGAATTCAGCCATAGTACCATGAGCCAAAACCTTCAATTGGTGGTTCTTCAAGAAAATGAAAAGTGATGCGAGATGACTGTGGAGTATCTTAGGGACAGAAGCCTGACAAATCTCACACTGTGTATGGTCGTGGGTAGTACACAAACAAAAAAGGCACTGCTCATGTCTGTCTTTATGGGGAATCTGCCTCCCACAGTCACATTTTCACTTCCTGAATGACATGTAAACTAAGGTAATAGAAAAAAAGAAAGGAAGAGACCCCAACGAGGCACTTATCTGTAGAAGGGTCAGTAGTGGACCTAAGTGGGTGAATGGTTTGCAGACTGAATTCAGACACGGAATTCACACTGGTGGCAGTGATGTTCTGAGGATTAGGCACTTTTACACCACAATGTACCTTAAGACTGATACATAGGACATATGGCACCTGCAAGATGTAAAGGCTTTGGTATGCTGGCTGGATATGTGGCTGTCCTCAGCCGGATATCCCAAGAGTGAAGAATATGAGAAGGAAGGACATCAGTAATCACAGCTCATATTCCAGCCTGCTTCATCCAAAGAAACATTAATCCTGCAAAGTTAGAATTAGAACAGCAAGCAAAAGGACCAGTCATTTAATTTACAGTCTTCATACCCATTGTCTAGTCTGCAATATCTGGTTTGACCATGACAATTTAAAAATAAGAAAATAATGGCTACATTAATGTATTTTTCACATAGACACTAGTCACAGCTTGTATTAATTTTACTTCACCAAATACACCTTAGTCGTGCAAAGCTGAATTACAAAAAAACAATATTTTCATCCATAAACAGCCTCCATAGCCATGAACTACCTAAAATATCTAGTTTAACCGTGCCAGGATAAAAAAAAATTACAACAGCAAACAAGAGCCAATCATTTAATCAAAAGAAAGTCTCCATACCCATTACCTAAACAGAGCATCTGGTTTGGTCCTGCCAGGATAAAAATAATAATAATTTTATTTGTTGATTTATTGATCCTGCTAAGAGAAAAATAATCGGATTAATACATTATTTTTGTTTCACAGAAACTGTAATCACAGCTTGTACTCCAACTCACTTCACCTAAATGCACATTAGTCCTGTAAAGTTAGAATTAGATCAACAAATATTAGGGCCAGTCATTTCATCCAAAGATAGCCCCTATACCCACTGCCTTCTCATAGTATATGGATTCATTCTTCCTGGATAAATAAATGGTTAAACTAATGTATTTCTGATTCATACAAATAGTAACTATAATGTATATTCCAGCTTGCTTCACCCAAATGCACATTAGACCTGCAAAGTAAGAATTGCAACAGCAAACAGCAGTGCAATTGCTTCATCTACAGAAAGCCCCCATACACATTACAATCCACAGTATCTGAAATTACCCTGACAGTTTAAAAAATAAATAAATAATGGGTTACATTGATGTATTTTTCCACATAACCAGTAATCACAGCTTGTATTCTATCTTGCTTCATCCAAGTACTCATTAGTCCTGTAAGGACAGAATTACAAGTGCAAACAGTCAAGACGAATTTCACCACCAAACAGCCTCCATCCATACCCATTGCCTTCCAAAAGCATTTGTCTTTGACCATATCATTATAAAAATAAATAATAATGGTTATATTAATGGGATTTTGTTGGACAGAAGCAGTTGTTACAACTCACATTGCAAACTGATTTACCCAACTACACATCAGTCCTGCAAAGCCAACATTATAACATTAAACAGCAAAGTAAGATCAGTCATTTCATCAACAGACACCCCTAGACCCATTCCTAATCCTGCCAGGATTAAAAACAAGATACTATAAGCCAGATAAATTCCAGGATGAACTTTTTTCTAAACAAGATATGTATGTACTACATTCAATCATAAAAATAAAATTGTCCAGAAATGGGTAGCAGTAAACTAGTTGCTATGTGGTGTTGTAGAACATAGGGTTAGGTTACCACCTGTCCCACTTTGTGAGGGACAGTCCCTCTTTGGGCAGTTGTGTCCTGACAAAAAATATTAAAAATGGCAAATGTCCTGAGATTGTAGGACATAATTATGTCCCATATTTTATGTATTCCAAAAACCCAGGGAACTATAGACCCATCAGCCTAAGTAACATAATTTGCAAAGCCATGGAAACACATCATATCTGGCGTCATAATCTGCAAATTAAACAACTCTTACAACTAGACCCTCAACACTTCAGTTTTGTTGAGGGTAGGTAGTGACTATTTAATTTAGTAAACCTCTTCAAAAAGTTCACAGAAAAGCAAGCAAAGGTCATTCAGTACACACAGCTTATCTGAATCTGGCCAAAGCATTTGACACCATTTCCCATTCTAGTATTGTAAATAAACTCAAAGACTTAAATGTAGACTCTTATGTGGTAACGTAGACAGCAGACTGGCTGAGCGATAAAACTTACATAGTTATGGTGGAAGGAACCACTTCAGATACCAAAAAGGTAACAGTGGTGTACCTCAGGGCTCAGTAGTGGGACCCACTCCTTTTGATATATGCTACTCCGACTACTAAGTCATAAAAAACACCTGTGACTAACTAAATTTCCTGACATTGTAAAGGGGATGTAATTATTTCATCATTCTTTAATATGCTAGAGCATTATGGACATATCACATGCGCCACTGAGCTTATCATAGGTGAGACAGACACACTGCTGCAAAGGTGTATATTTCTACACACACACACACACACACACACACACACACACACACTTGCCTGTTGTGAGATCAGAACCCCTACCTATACACTGTAGTACAAGATCACTACAGTGACAGCTAATACCTACAAACAAATCATGGATGGAAAAAAGATAGTCAAAAATCTTGGCACCTTAAATCAATAACTCCCTCACCTTCAACCATCATGTTACTTCAGTAGTCAGAAAATTCTTCAGTGTAGTCCAAGTGATATCTAAGGGCATGTCCTCTGAGACAAGGAAAGATATTGGCCCTGTATTTATAGCTTTACTTAGACCAGTTATAAAGTACAATGCCCCCTTCAGCATGTACATCTGCAGACTTATGCAGCTAAAAAGGCCTCAGACATTCCTAACTAGAAAGATTGCTGGTCTATAGAGCCTTAGCTACCAAGACAGACTTGAGGAAAGAGTCCTTGTACTCTGTCACTTATATACTCCTCTTGAAGATCTGTGTCTTATATTCTGTGCCATTAGGGATCAACCCTCCTTAATCTATTGTACCTCTACAAGTCAAAGAATTCCACAAATACTCGATGTAAATATCCACAAAAATATAAATAAAATATGCTGGAAATACACTGTATAACCCAGTATTTACCCAGGTTCTGGAATAAATTGCCTTTGCATGTAAAACAGTGTGACATCCTTGCATGCTTCAAGACAGTTATTAGGTTGGTCATCGTCAAATTCATTTCTGGCCTGACTGTTTCTACTCTTCTGAAAAGCTGAAGGGATCTCGAGGGTGGGTATTAGCAAGGATTAAATGATCCCTAGTCTTACTTACTTTATAATTCCTATAATCCTCTGATCCGATGATGGGGAGAGATCAACATCACTATTCTCTCTCTTGGCAATACTTAACCTCTCATCTGCTTTTGACACCATACTCTTTAGGATCCTAATGAAGAGTCTGAGGTCGTAATGTTAATTATCAGATACCATGAATGTGTAGCTTGCCTCTTGCATCTTTGTTCACACTAAATGAGTGGTGTCTAGTTTGAATTCGTTGGGTTCCTACTCACTGAACTGATATGCCTATGAACTGAATTCTTTCTCCAGTTGTTCACTGATTACATGTTGCCACATAGGAAGATTGTTGTAGGGAGGTGTATTTTCTGTCAGTCATGTGCAGAAAACCGCTGTTTTTGTTCAGAGTGAGTGCTAGATTTTTCAGCTCTAGGTGACTGTTTGGATTTGATCCTTGCCTGGATAACATGTAATAATTTGAACTTCAACTTAAGACTAAAGTAGTTCTGGTGCATGTCTCCATCCGTCTACCTTAACTTCCTCTGCTCTCAAGACATATTTCATACAGGGAGAAAGCTGCTGTTTCACAGGAAACCAGTATAAATGTTCACTTGAAGCTGGACAGCAAGGAACAGGAAATGGTGGCAACTCTCCACAGTGTTGAGGAGTGATAGGCCAGTGAGTTCCCATATGACAGAGCAATGGATGACACAGGATGAAATTGAAGGGAATGGGCCACAGGAAGATGCTATAGAGCTTTCTATAGAATGCTCACAGGAAATGGAGAACAAAAAATGTGCCCTCAGTTTAGAAGAAAATGAGCTGAGAGGAGTTGCTTGATTTAATAGAGAGAGATAGACATATTAAGATCAATGAAAGAAATAGACTGCAGAAGGTCAGTAAAACCTAAAAAGTTAGAAGTTTGATAAAACAAATGAACACAGTAATCAGGACTGTCCATAGAGGTCCATGCAATATAAAAGAAGTAAACAGGATGTATTGTGGTGCAGCTAAATTAATAACAGAAAATTCTATCAAAAGAACACAAGGTAGTAAGGGAAAGGAAGGGGAGAAATCGAGTACCATCATGGAAATATTGAATAGAGAAAACTATAAAGCAATTAAGACAAGAAATTTTACTGTTAGAAGAGTATAGAAGAGGGAATAAATCAACAAAAGTACTCAGAAAGATAGATGTGATAAAAAAGTATGAGCAGTATTATAACAGATCAGGATTTGTTATGCACTATCACAAATAATAAACTAAATCCGCGGTGGTAGTGCTGCGGTAGCGTTGTCGCCTCACAGTAAGTCACTGTCCGGTTCGATTCTCAGCTAGAGCGTCTTCTGCGTGGAGACATGCATGAATGGGCATACCTTCGTTGAAGGTTGTGCGTCAGGCTTGGCAAGCCGGTACGTAAAAATCAGCTGCCAATCATTAGCGGACCGGAGTTCCGCTGTGGCGACCCCTAACCGGGAAAAGCTGAAAGACACAAACACAAACAAACAAACAAATAATAAACTAAATATATCAGCACAGGCAGAAAAACTTAGAAGATACATAGATAAATATAAAGGAAAAGTACAAAATAAGCAATTTATTGATGACCCAAAAAAGTTTTATAGAGAATTGGGAAACAAGGTAAAAGGAATTGAAAGACCATCAAAAACAGAAGAAATAGATACATTTTGGAGAAGTATTTATGAAGATCCCGTGGAACATAACAAATATGCTAAATGGATAGAAAAAGTATAAGAAAAAGTAAGGAATTTAAATGTACAGGATATAAAATGGGATGAAGTATTGTAACAGCCAGGTAGATTGAAACAAAGTTATGAAGAGCCACCAATTGGAAAACCCCAGGCCCAGATGCAGTACCTAACTTCTGGCTAAAAGTATCAACATCTTTGCATGAAGATGTAGCCATGAGTAAGAACTATTTATATGTGCACCTGGAATTGGCACCAGCCTGGTTAACAACAAGAAAAACAATGCTCCTACGTAAGAGTAAACTTGCAAGCTACCCTAAAAACTATAGACCAATAACTTGCCTTCTGATGACGTATAAACTGTACACCGGAACTGATGGTGACAGAGTTTATAGTCATTCAGACGAAAACTCAATTATGGCAGTAGAACAAAAGGGCAATAAAAGAAAGTCAAATGGAACAATGGAGTGTTTGTTGTTAAATAAAATCATAGTGGAGAAATGTAAAAAGAGGAAGAATCTAAGTATGGCATGGATTGACTACAAAAAAGCATTTGACAGTATCCCACATTCATGGGTAAAAGAGTGCTTAAAATGTATAAGATACATTACAGTGACCATGAAACAGTGGCAAATTACTTTGCAATTAAGCCATGATAAAGGACAAATTATTATTCCAGGGATAAAACTTCAAAGAGGGATATTCTAGGGTGACTCTCTGTCACCACTGTTATTCTGTCTTGCCCTTAATCCATTAAGATGGCTACTTAACAGATTAGGCCATGGCTATAATTTGGCCCCTAGAAAAACAACAAAATGTAAAGACTTCTCATCTTCTCTTTGTTGATGATTTAAAACTGTATAGCTCATCAGATGAGGAAAGCACAACTGCAAGTAGTCAAAACTTTTTCAGATGATATAAGAATGTCGTTTGGTCTTTATGAATGTGCAAAAGCAACCTGTAAAGCAAGAAAACTGCAGCACCAAGAAAACATCAGTTTGGGACATGAATGTGATGTAAAAGAACTTGAGCAAGAGGGAGTATATAAATATTTGGTAATTGAAGGATCAACAATAAAAGATGAACAATTTTGAATAAAACTTAGTAAGGAATATTTTAGATGACTTAAATTAAGTCTGAAAACAGAGTTGACATCTAGGAACAAAATTCAAGCTATAAACCGATTTGCTCTTCCTGTCCTAACTTACAGTTTTGGAGTGATTGACTGGCCCCAAAAGGTGTTGAATAGATTAGATAGGCAAACAAGAAGAATGTTTCATGCTCATCAAATGATTTATAAAAATCAGTGCATGCCAAGATTATATATGCCTCATTCCGAAGGAGGTATGGGCCTTCTTGAAATTGATTACATGTATAGATCTGCAGTCATGGTACTGCACACATATCTGCCTACCTCAAGAGACCCAAACATAGTGAAAGTTTTGAAACATGAGGAAAATAAATGTAAAATGACTTTCCTTCTTAGTCTAACAGAAGAATATCAGTGCCAAGCTGGAACAGAAATCAAACCAGAAGTAGATAAAAATCAGGCAGCAACTGAATATGCCAAAAAACAAAAGAAAGAATATAAGGTGAAGAATCAGATGAGAAGGCAAGAAATGTGGAAAATGCATAAATATAGTTGCAAGTATAGAAAACTCCTGGAAGAACCTCATGCTAATCAGGATCGAATGCAGGAATGATTAAGGAGAGATGAATTCAAACCAAAAGATGAAAGGTTAATACTGGTGGCCCAGGATACCGGGCTACATACACTTTAGTTTACAAAGTCCATTGAACATGTGGGAGAAACAGGCAAATGTAGGTTTTGTAAAACAGAATTGGAAACAGTTGCACAACTTGTTACTGGTTGTGACTAATGGCAGAAGGACTGTATACTGAAAGGCATAATAATGTGGCAAAACTGTTGCACTGGGGATTGTGCAAACATTATGGTACTGAAGTGGATGATAAACACTGGAAACAAGAAGTCTACATCACATGGGATCACCCATTACCAACAGTCGAAAAGATAGATGCGAAAAAACAGATAGTGGTCCATGAAAAGAAGACTGAAGTAGCATTGATTATTGAAATCGCTACACCCAGTGACTACAGTGACTTGTGTACAGATAGACACAATGTCATAAAATATCAGGATTTGCAGGCAGAAATGAGAGCTATGTGGAAGAAAGATACCCAGACAGTTCCAATAGTAGTAGGAGCAATGAGTCTTATAAAAGAGAATCTACAATTGTATTTAGACATATTACCGATACATGTAACTCTGTACGAATTGCAGAAGGAGTCATTACTGGGCACATTGCATTTGCTGAGGAGAGCACTTCTGATTGACATCAAAGACTGAAACAATACTAATTTCATGAACTTTAATTGTACTTTGATTTAGGAATGGGGACCATTCCCATCATGGTATTAGAAACCCAAAAGGTTTGGAGAATTTAAAGGGAGAATCAATTGGATCTGTAGCTCACATTTGAAGTCTGATCATTATTCTTGATGACAAGCTGACATTGAAGGACCATGTGTCAGTCATAATCAAGACATCTTAGTTTCATTTTAAGAATATAGCTGTGTAGATAGTATATGTCATCTTCAAACTTGGTACAGTAATTCATGCTGTGGTTTCGTTTTGACGTGACTATTACAGTGATGTGCATCTTGTGCTATCAAATTGCAATATGGCCCAATTGCAGTAGTTTCAGAAGTCCTCCACAAGGCTATGGACTGGCAGACATTAGATGTTTTATATTATATGTGTGCTGTGGGATCCATACCAGCTGCTGATTGTCACCAGAAGCATTTTTGAGAGTTGCTGTATCACTTTCTATGACTTACGTGAACTTGGTTCTGCTTATTTGAAAGATCTTCTGAGACTTATATCTCTTGTGGACACCTTAATTTATCAGTTGAGGGGCTGGCAGCTGTTTCACTGGCTTGTATAAAGATATCAGGTTGGACGTCTTTTATGTATAATACTCAGTCCATTGCAAAAAGCTACCTTCTCTGAGTTGGGGATGTGAGTCTGAAGAGCACCATGGTTGTTTGTGACATACTAGTGATCGACACTGCTATGTATAATCACTAATGTGTGAAAACTAGGTTTTGCACTTGAAGTTCAAGGCCGCAGTATCCTGGAGATTTCTTTCCTTTATATGCAGTAATTGTGGAGTTGGATATATGAGTAACAGGATTGTGAGGTGTGGAAGGGACTTGCCCCTTGCAAAAATGTCTTTCTTATTGACTTGTCTAAGTCTGATTGTTGTTTGCAAGCATGTATGTGTTTGTGATGATTTTTTATTTTACTTATGAGCATTGATCACAAAACAGTCACATTTTCTGTCAAGCCAGAGTCCCCTTTTAGACCCCATATGTTTAGGAAGGTCTGTTGTGATCCTAGCAGGGGCAACTCTTCTGCCTTTATAATTTTTCATTTTTATTTGAGAGCTTTTTACTCATTCACACCTATAGCTTCTCTTTGTATACTTACTTTTAACAGCTGTAGCTGCCTATGTTATGTGTCATTGTTAGGGGCTCGATTCCTTAACTAAGTGACATACCACTTAGTAAATGGCATATGAAAGGGCAAGGTATGACACATAAAATGACAATTTTATCAATCTAGGATGCACTGCAGTAGAGATGTTAACTATAGTTTGCTACTTGTTATTTACATTTTCATGTCATTCATATTTTCATAACTGAAATGGCTATCTGTTATTGAAGAACATAGTGTGAAATGTTATGGTGGGAGACAAGAAAATACACTGTCACTACTCATGTATAATGTTCTGTGCTAGAGATATTGCTAATTCCTTGTTAGCAATTATGATGATATAAGGCATTTTCATTTATACATTAAAATTTCCAAAACCAATTGACTTACAAACTATAGCACAGCAGCAGATGAAACCTGGGAGGCTGGAGAAAATTGTCACTGATAATGGCACTCTACCTTGTACTGCTTGAGAGATATTATTTATGATATTTAGTCCAATGGACATACATTTTCTTTAAATATTTCAGTAAATAAGCACAAAGAGAATATTTTCTTTACATCATGTAAATGTTTGAGTCTTTTGAACAAAAGTGCCGATGACACTGTACAGCTAGGTTGTACAGTCTCCAAGATATGAGTAGTTTGTGAAGATTTAGGGAACAATGTCATTCTGGATTTTTTTGTTTATTATAATTTGCTAGAGTATTAGTGTGAAGATCGTGAATGCACTGATTTCTATTATTACTAAAAAAAAAAACTTTTGCTAAACACATTGCTGTTTCCTTTTATTTTAATAGTATTAATACAAAAGACATTTGTGGGTTTTTTTGACTGTTTCCAACTTATTTTTTCAGAAAATGAAATGCTTAGGAATCTATGGATGTTTGTAGCCTGACAGAGGCATGACATTCCACAGCTACTAGATATGAATGAGTTAAATGTATTTTATAATAACCAATAACCAGTCCCCTATCAGGGATTATGTACCACTGGTGCTCAAGTATTTGGGTTGAGTTGGGAACCATTTGAAATGTCAGTACGCACTAGAGCGAGTACAGAAATGGGGAGACTGAATGGTGAAAAGATCGAATATGTAAAACTAAGTCCGAGATGCCATTTCTCATAATATTCCCTTTTCTCCGAGATATGGCAATTTCAGAGATGGTACATATAAGTTCTGGGGATGTGGGAGAGCAGGGGGCTTGCCTTCCCTGTAAAAAGAAATTTTAAGAAGAGCAATTTTCGAGATTCGCTCTTCTCCGAGATTTGATGTTCTCCTGTGTTTTTGTACTTCTTTTTTTTTGGGGGGGGGGGCTTTTTGTCACTTGGCATTTTGAGTGCCAACATTTCAGTCAGGAGCTGGGTGAGTTACTAGCCTCTGGCCTCTGTTACTCCTCTATCAGAGAGCATCTTTTGGCCATTTCGGCATGTATGCCCATGGATATAACACTTCTTTCTTAAAGAAGTTTTACACCTGAGACATCCCTGTAAACAGTTTGCTCTTTTTAGGATCTTAACTTTGTGCTGGAAAAGGTAATCATGTCATCGTTTGAACCTACACATCAAGCAGATTTAAGGTTCATTACATGGGAAACTATTCTTTTCATAACTGTGATGCTTGCAAGGATAGTATCAAAGTTGCAAGCTCATGCCTGAGGTTGTTTCAGAGTTTGACTATGAGGCAAGCCATCTGTCTCCCAGTTTTCTATCCAGGTCCATAGAATCAGAGAAAAAGGATGCTACATACTCTGGATGTGCATAGGCATCTTGGTAATATTTTGACAAAACCATCTTCTTTAGAAAAAATAATCTGTTATTTGTTTCTTATGTTGGGACAAAGAAAGGACAAACCATGTCAAAATGGACAAATTCCAGATAGTCATCTTTGGCCATTGCCTTTTATTATGCCTACCATGGTAAACAAGTTCTAGGTGGTATCAAGGCTCACTCTAATAGGGCCTTGTCTTCTTCAGTGGCATATTAGAAATGAGTAAACTCCAAAATATTTTCGAGACAGCTACACAATCGTGTGTACCTACCTTTACAAGGCATTATAAACTAGATTATTTTTCTAGGTCTAGGGGAGGCTTTGCTAGGACCATTTTACAGCGGATCCTGGATCCATATTTGTCCTTCTCCCAGTTAGATAGACTTTGATATTTAACCCATATAGACCAACTGCTGTTCCACCAGTGGGAATAATGAACGTAGAATAGCTGTGTAAGTTGTACTTACCCATAACAGTAGATTTCATATCCATCCTCCATCTCCCTGATTTTTGTATATAGCTACTTGTTAGGATATAAAGTTGTTGGTTACCTATTTTTTTTTGTAGTTCAGGATTTGTACACTCCTTTTTAACTTTTGGGCAAGAAAGTTCTAAAGTTTCTTTACTGTAACTGCTGATTTTCCCTCCACAGGGCTGCACAAACAGCAGTCAGACTGAAGATATGAGAGGGAGTTTTTGGAAGCTAACTGGTTATTGTGTCTTGGGCAAGACACTATCCATATAGCGTGAAGTCTGCTTTAACAGTGAGAAATTCCAACACCCACTCTTATGGGTAACTGCAACTTAAACAACTGCACTTTAATGCTAGGCAAAAGCTGTAACTGTAAGAATGCTGATAGAGTGTGATAGGGATGAACTTTTAAATACTCGAAGCATATAGTCTGATGCATGTCACTGTGCTGTCCCTAAACTTGCAAAATATAATGCTGCATCAGATCGAAAAGTGATGTGAGGATTGCTGGACTCTGGGAGCATAATTATGTACAATATGTTTAGTAGAATAAAGATTCTAAAGAATAAAACAATTAATAAAAAGAAAATTGAAGTAATATGTGTACATGCATATAGAAGCAACATTAAATGGTTAGTTGAAGTAGAACAAGCCTTTAAGCTATCAAAAGATATATTGTGTACAGCACAAATAGTAATAACTCCAAATTTTGACAAGTAAGTCTTTGCACATACACATGCCACTGTGACAGGTGTAGCTGCAGTCTTGCCCCAGGTTATAGAGGAAGATGAAAACTCCATCTGTTACATAAGTAGAAATCTCAGCAAGGCTGAGAGAGAAGGTATTTAGATATTAAGAAGAAATGCCTCACCCTTACCTGCCTCTCTAAAATGGTTCTGTAGGCAAAAACTGATGCTACACAGCTTTAATTCTGATCCACCATTCTTCTAGCCTCAGTCACTTAAAAGTGAACGGGATGTCTCAGGCCTACATCTCATCCACTTGGGCTAGAACCATTGATTTTGTGCTGGGGGGGGGGGGGGGGTCAGAAGGCATAGTGACTTCTGAACCTGGTGCTGATCCAGGGAATCACACTACTAGTGAGATAGAGAAACATACTTTAGGGAGTATGGAAGAGACTCTAATGAAGCCAGTTAAATTATTTTCATAGCAATTAATAGGCAACAATGGTCTATAGAGCTGTATCAGGGCCACTGTCCTTATACAGAAGCCTTAGCTATATGGGTTATATCCTGTCAAACATATAATGGTTGGTCAGTCTTCCAAAGGTTTTCACTCCCCCCAACACTTGAGCTGTCGGGTGTAGAAAATAGCAGCCTGGACACCAACTTACTTCAGAAATAGAACTTTAATGTCTAAGCTTAGAGCAGATTTATCAGAGGAATCTTGAGTGGGTTGAAAGGTGTAAATGACATAGGTGGAGGAACAAGAGAATAAAGTCCAATGAAAAGTACTAATGTTTGCTACAAACTCTGTGAAAGGATGAATCCAAGAAAACTGCTGAAAAGGACTGATGGTTTTATTTATTTATATTTTATTTATTTGATATTTGTTTACAGGGAAAGTTCGATTGGGATAATTTTCCATTTTCAGCATAGGCCCAGGGAAAAACCTAATACAGAAGAATGACATATTAACTAAATAAAAAATAAACTTAATCTCATGGAACTTACACATACATATTGCAAACAGTAGACTATAACAAGCTGGAAAAGAACATCATCAATAGATAAAGTATTTAGAAGTTGCAGTTTATAAAGTTGACAATAAACACACTAAGTACAGTCTTTGGAACAGAGATGACTAGATAATATAGCTTAGGCAGAAAAAAATGTTTGATTTTTGTCTAATGAATAGATTTTATTAATTCCTTCTCTCTGAGCATAGTCAAAGTATGATGGGGATGGAAAGAGAGAGGGACTAGTTCTACTTGGGATAGTGCAGGAGCAGAGCCAGGTATTATTTAGGTAGTCTTTTAGTAGTGGTTTGAAGTTGGAGAGGTTAGTGGTAGATCTAATTTGCAGAGGGATAGCATTCCATTTTTATCGACAGAATATGAGGAGAGACTTTGACAGGAAGATTTGTGGGGTTTATATATGCTGAGAAGATGTTGTTCATTAGAGCAAAGTTGTCTGTTAGGGTGATAAGAATAGCGAATAGGAGAAAAAGCAGGGCAGTCATTGGCTTTGAAAAATGTTGTGTGTGGAGATAAGCTATATGTAATCTAAGTGATGAGGCATTTCTAACCAGTTCAAAGCCTTAAGGGCAATACAGTGGTGGCTGCAGTATTGCTTGTTGGTGGCAAATTTTACAACCTTATTATAGCATGCCTCCAGCTTATTTTTAACTGTAGCCTGAAAGTTGGTTAGGATGGGTTTACCATGCAAGAAAGATGGGAGAAGGTATGTAGTGGCAAGAGTGGTTTTGGTGGTGGTGTTGCTAAGGAAGTTTTAATGCCTGTAGAGCATTTCTAATTTTTGGTGAGTCTTTTTATTGTTATTTTGAACATGCAGGTCATATTTAAGGTTATCATCTATTATCACTTCAAGAAGTTTCATATAGGAGACTGCTTCATTTTCAGTTTTTAGTAAAAAGATTTTGAAATTCTCTTTATTAGACATGTGTGATTTGAGGAAAATAGCATTAACTTTGTTTTTTTAGGGTTGAGTAGTAGCTGGGCATTATGGAGGAGCCATTTTGTCAACTGAGGAAATATACTTGCATGATATGATAGAGGTGAGGCAAATTATTAGGTAGAAATATAAGTGTAGAATCCACATACTGTATAAGAGAGGCTGGACCTCTGGAGGTATAGAGGTCATTGATAAAAACATTAATAAGGAGGGGACCAAGAAGAGAGCTTTGGGGTACACCACTGGAAACTTGTAGGTATGGAGAGAGACTATTCTGCCATTTTACAGGCTGGAGTCTGTCAGTTAAATAGCTGTTGAACCACAGTAATGCAGAAGGGGATAGTCCAAGTTGAGATAGTTTATACAGGAAATTATGGTGAGAAACTGTATCAAAAGCATTTGACAGGTCAAGGAATAAAGAGGAAACAAGTTTTCTTGAGTCCCTATATTTGGTTAATGGTGTCAGTGAATGATAGGAAGGCAGTAGTTGTACTGTGTGTTGGGCAGAAGACATGTTGGGTGGATATTAACAGTCATTCTTGCAGAAGACAGTGGAGGAGTTGATTATGAATGCACCTTTCAAGAGTTTTTCAGAAAGGTAATAATATTGCAGTAGGCAGAAAGTCAGAGATAGCAGCCAAGATGCCTCCTTTATGAAGAGGGATAATACTGGATTTTTTCCATATTGAGGGTACATAAGATTCAGATATTGATCTTAATCTGTTGATAAGGATGGAAACTAGGTATGCTATGGCATTGGCATCGATCCTTAGTTATTCAGGTGGGAAGTTGTCAGCTGCAGTGGAACACAGTTTTGAGTTTCAGTTTTTTTTATCATTGATGTGGAGACGGGTCCTAAGTGGAAGTTGCTAGCAATGGATATAAAGCATAAATTAGGTCCAGGTGGGGATGCTTGGGGTGCATAGTTTAAGGAAGTGGTAGTGTGTATGGTGTATGGAGAATATGGCTTTGGCTTAACCTGTTGTTTGTGAGTTACTAGGACTGGGTGTTATTGACGAAGGTGGTAGAAGCACTGGATGGGGATGAGAGTTTCTAGTTAGGGATATAATCCTTTCTATGAAGTAGGTATTGAATAAGGTTGAAGTTTCTACTAGAGAGCTATTACGAGAAGGGTTGGCTTCCTTGTTTGTGCCTGGATGTACAGGTTACATATTGATGTCCTGAATTTTTTGTCATCATTTTTGTTTTGAAGTTGTAGATAGCTATAATATTGCTTTTTATTTGGTTGTAAGTCACATTTTATTATAGTCTCAGCATGTGAATGAATGCAAGAGCACTAATGAAATTTAATGTTGAGAAAATGTAATTTAATTTAATGAAAATTAACTGGATTTTATTGCCTACTCTTTAACTGCTAAGTTCTCTGCAAAGGGTTAGCCAGTCAGCAGTCAGAGTGTAGGTGTGGGGTTGTTGTATCCTATGTAATATAGAGCTGATATAGCCAAAGTGAGGAATTCAAACATCAGCTGTTATGGTAAGTGCAGCTTATACAGCTGTACTTTTTCTGGTACAGCATACCAATCGTAGTTTGAATTGCAGATGATCTTCTCTTTTCTTTGACATCTGTATGACTTGGGCTTTAGTTTTCCCCTAGTCAGGTTACAAATTTCAGCCGTCTTGTGTGTCATATTGTTGTCAAGGGCAGAACTGTGGTTCCATACTTCCTTTTTAAGCAATTCCTTAAAGAGCACTACATCTTTGCCTTCCTTTTAAGAAGCCCTGCCTTACATTGGATCAGAATGTCATCACTTGAGCCCAGTAGCTTTATAGGGCTGATGTTTGTGAATTAGAAAGTACTTTTTCATGTAACCATCACCTCTGTTTCGTAGACCTCACATTTTCAACTAATTACGCATGGGGAACCGTTTCTGGTCTTTGGCAAAGATAGTCGTTCAGGATGAATTCTATATGTGAATTCAATGTGCCTGCACTGACCTTAGCTTAGACATCCTCCTCTGAAGTCACACTTAAAGATTCCAAGTGCCACCTGACCACCCTGACATAGACTGTATCATTGATCAGCAGATCCCCTTTCCCACCTCCAGAACTAAGAATGAACACAATCTTTGACACTGATTCCTTCCCATCACTAAAAATAATATATATATATATATATATATATATATATATCTATATATATATATATATATATATATATCTATATATATATATATATATATATCTATCTATATATATATATATATATATATATATATATATATTTATTACAGTAGCAGGAATAATCCTTGTGTCCCTTACACTGCCAGTAAGCTAGTTAGTACATAGGTTCATTTGTTTTTCTTATGTCACTGTCAGGCCTTAAAAGGAAGACAAAAGGTTTGCCACTTGCTAGTTAACATGGGGAAAAACAGTTGAGTTTCACTCACAAAATGAGCAATTGATTGTTCAGGTAGTCTCTTAATGACACAGAGATTGTTATGACAAATCCTGGATGACTGAAGCAATGCCACCAAAGGAAGTTATAGACAGTTGGTAACAGCTGTACAACATATATCTATCTGTATGTGTGTGTGTGTGTGTGTGTGTGTGTGCAAATGTACACACACACACACACACACACACACATATATATATGTGTGTGTGTGTGTGTGTGTGTGTGTGTGTGTGTGTATGTATATATATATATATATATATATATATATATATATATATATATATATATATATATGGATCTAGGGCTATTTACCGAACGCCCAAAACATCGAAACTGAAAGCACTTCACTAAAAAAGTACCTTCACTAAAGTGTGCAAAAAAAAAAAAAAAACAAAATTAAAAAAAAAACAAAACAAAAAAAAAAAAAACAAAGAACTCACGTTTACGCAGGGGGGGCAAGCTCCCCCTGCACCCCCCATGTGGGGGGCTGTACCTCCTACACCCCCCTACTTTTATATTCTCACTCCAAGATCGCACTACTGTGGGGAAAAGGGAATATTCCCTTATCCCCACTGTACTACGATCTCTGCAACATCAATTTCCCCACAGTTTTCTCTTTTTATAGCACATTTTCGAGAAAGGGCTTTTTTGGTGAAAAGCAGTTTGGCGAAAGTGCGCTTGGCCATTTCACGTTCGGTGAAACAGTCATTCGGAAGACAGTATGGCTCCCATACATATATATGTATATATATACACACACACACACACACACACATATATATATATATATATATATATATATATATATATATATATATATATATATATGATTATCTAATGAAACAGAGAAACATAAAAGATCAATCTAAAAAGACGAAACAAAAAACAATGAAAAAATGCATAAAACACTATTTTATGAATGGGGCAAGCCACCCTACACCCACACTCCCCATGCTAATTATATGTAGATAGTAGACAGTATGGCTCCCATACATATATATGTATATACACACACACACACACATATATCTATATATATATATATATATATATATATATATATATATATATATATATATATGATTATCTAATGAAACAGAGAAACATAAAAGATCAATCTAAAAAGACGAAACAAAAAACAATGAAAAAATGCATAAAACACTATTTTATGAATGGGGCAAGCCACCCTACACCCACACTCCCCATGCTAATTATATGTATCAACTCTGAGATCACACAGCTATGGAGAAAGGGCAAATTCCTAGTCCTCGCTGTACTGCAGTCTTGATTGCACAGCAGCCATCTTTAAGAGGATTTGGTGTCTTAAGCTAGCAAAACAAAAATCACTGTTTGTATATGTATATTTATATGGGTTTAGTAGTCTAAATTGAATGGACAAATTATTGACTTCTGTTGCATTACTATCAAAATGTATAAAAATGGAATGTTGGAAACTACTGCGCACCTCCCATGCAAAACAAAAAGCAAGTGTTTTTGAGGAGAGCAAGCCCCCATGCACCCCCCACACCCCCTAATTATATCACACAACCCCTGACTAAAGGGTAGATTTCCCTACCCACTAGCCAGGAATTGATAGTATTGCACACTTGTCAACCATCAATTTCAAATGGTGCTCACCAAATAGACACTGATGTTGTGTCTTGTTCAGTGATAAATATAATATATAGATCTGTGTGCATGCGTGTGTGTGTGTGTGTGTGTGTGTGTGTGTGTGTGTGCTAGATATAAAATTAAATTATTCATGTTTGAAGTTCTCCATGATTACTTATATTGTACAATGTAAATAAATGAGAAGTGCACATGCACTGGAAATCAGTGGAAGTACATTCAGTATGCTTTTAACTGATGACAGTATGGTTGCACTGTTAAAGTGTACTTCATTTTTGTCTAAACTAATACTGTTAAATATGCTGTGATTTTTAAAATGTGCACTCCCATGTTAGTAGTACAGCTGAATCTGAGTATACAATATATGTATTTTTGTAGATGAAACAACATTCTCAGTGCGATATTTGCAATAGTACACTTTTAACATAACTATGAAAACCATGGAAAACATTTGCAGACTGTTATACTGATATGCACCATTCATCACCTTTCTTGTCGTCACTGTGAATGAGAGCATTTACAAGAACTGAAAAGCTGAATGTTGAACTCTCATTTATTCTATGACAGGAACTTGTGATATGTAGGTCAAAAGTAATTATGTAAGGCATTTCCTGTTTAGGTTCATTAGGCTTAAACTCATTTCACTCAGAATTCGAAAAGCTGGCCAAGAATGTATAATGCCATATGATACATGAGAAAGTCCATTTTCAAATGCAGCAGCTCATGATATGAACAGTTTGAATATGAATGATTTGAAAGGTCCTGTCCCATTACACACTTGGTTTATCACAGTTACTACCACTATATTTGTATAGTTCCAGTACATTGCTTAAGTTTTATACTCACATGGCTTCCCAGCAAATGATGTCCTTTCCTGCTTTACCTCAGTAGAGGAATTTTTCTTTGTAGAAGATATATTTAAGAGTGTCAGTAAAATAAGGACAGATGGCGAACATATTGTAAACCTCTCAACTGTCCAGATTTTCGCAGAATATACAGATATTTGACTCATATCTTTTTGGTCTGTTCCTCATAAAATTTGTAGTTTTCTCACAAATCACTGAGGATTGAATTCATCAAATAATGACATATATTTGGGTTTCAGACTTCATAACCTTCAAAAAATGCATACTAACACAAATTCTGTTATGTAAAAACAATATTTAAACCATGTCCCTATTTCTGGGCCTTTTTTCCTCCATTAGTTTAGGCCTTGTCCAGATTTCTTGCGCTAAGAGGAGGAGAGATATGACATGCAGAAGTTTATATATTTTTTATTTACGTTTTATTTGTTACCTTTGTTGACCAGGCCCAGTGAGGAAAAACTTTGCTAACAGAATCTAAAATAAAATATAGTTTATAAATATACTGTACATTAACAATGTCTACAACAGTTTCATAGATTATTTATTTATTTAGTTGCATTTGTTTACTGGGATGGCCCACCGGGCCTTAGTGAGCCCGTTTTCAGTGGAGGCCTGAGGAGAAAAGCTGCACAATCAGCTATACAGTATACAATGTACAATATAATATACAATATAACACATGCAATACACAACACCTACAATTCCATAGATTATCGTAAACTACATAGATAAGCCAGTTAGTACTAGGCTAGCTGCCCTTGCAGGGCATTTTAAGCCTAGCCAATTTCCCTTCAAACCTGAGAATCAAGACCTGCACTTTCTGTCTGTAAGATAAACACCTTAACCATTATACCAATTCCCAGCCATTTGAAAGTGAAAAAAGTCTGCAAAATTTTATGACAAACAGAATACAGTTTATATACATGATGAAATAAGGTATTATGAGTGAAGTGCAAATATATATAGATGTCTGAGTCAAATATTGCAAGAATGGCAGTAAGGAAGACTGTGGTAGGCAGAGCTGTACATGTACAAGGTCTAAGATGAAACTTACATGAGAGAGATTAGTGAGAACAGTAGAGAAAACATCAGACATATAGTGAGGGTGGGGAAAAGAGGATAGATGGGAAGTTCCATGTAGGCGTGTTAATTTGTGAGAATGGAGAAGATCTACTGGGAAAAAGAAAAAATATTAGTAGGAGTCATTGAGTTGCTGAGATTTAGTAGTCAGGCTGGGTGAGAACATGAGCATAGCCAGAAAGTATTCGTGTGTTATTTTAGTTTTTGTCTAAAACACTTTAGGTTAGTTACTTTCTTTAGGTGCAGTTGGTGTTGCAGAATTTAGTAATGTAACTAGAGTATAATGCATCTCCTGCACAATTGTTTGATTTGGTCATGGGCAGTAGAATTTGATTGACAGAGCATAGATCTCTAGGTGGAGAGTATCATTAGGGCTTCATCTGACAGCTTCTTCCTTTCTCATTATCTGGTCTTGACATACCAAGCAGTACCATACAGTTACATTAATTATGTGTCATGTTTGGAAATATGCATGCTGTGAAGTAGAGCAGCTCCTACCCTCATTGCTGTCTTGCCACAGCATGCATTCATGGTAGAAACCTAAGATGGTGAGGTCATCCCCTTTCTTCAGTGATGTAGATAGTTAACCTGTTCCTGCTGTGGCCAACCTAACTTAGATTGTCAATATTTTTGAAGATGTGGCATCAGTTCACTAATTGTGCTGATTTTATTTCAGTTGTATTGATCCAATTTTATTTCTCAGACAAGCATTCATATTCATACTGTCTTCTAGTGAAGAAAATGCTGTAATTACAGGCTGCATTATATTTGCCTAGCCATGTCCTCAGTGGCAAATCAGCTTCTTTTGAAGGCTGTGAGCTGAGGTGCTAGAAGTGATGATATGCTGTGAACACATGGTTGAATAAAGATGAGTCTGATTTGTAAGTCATATTTTCTTCCTTTTGTTTGCTTGGTGTCATTAAACAGTTATTTGTTATAAAATGTTTGCTAATCAGGATAATGAACTGTTCCAGTAAAGACCTATTACAGACACTGCTCAGGAAGACAGATGGGTACAGCTCGAATGATACACAATATGGCAATGGAACTGAATATGTCATAAAAGTAATGAATTATAAACAAAAAACAGCAGCATAAAACAGGAGGTAGTATGCACCAAGAAGCTGAAACAATAGGTGCTATATCATAGGATCACAGGAGGTTACTAGGCTATCGACCCGGAGGTCATTTCAAGCCTAGCCATTTCATCCCAATGTAATACCATAGATTCTCTAGTCAATGCCCAGGATTATATTTAGTAATGACTGATCATGTCTAGGAGAGTTGTGGGCGCTATCCCCAGTAAGAATTTATGGTGTCCCATCCACTCATCCAGGTTCCTTTTGAACAGTGTCATAGAGGTGCTGTGCTTCTAATGAACTGGCTGCTTATTCCAAAGACTCAATAGTTGCTGGGAGACAAACCTGTCCCTCAAGGATGTCCTGTTCAAGTTGTAGGCCATAATTAGGTCCCTGGAACAGGTTGCTCTAGTCCTGACTCCCATTTGATTTACAGATGTGCAGCAAATTCAGTAGGTTTGGGTCAGAGATTGCTGTGTAAGCCAGGCATATGTCTCCCCTAAGAAGTCTATACAATACTGAGTATAGTGGCAGGGACTTTAGTTGGTCTGTGTAAGGCTCGTGCTGGAGTTAGCAACCTCTGAGGTCTCTCCAGTTGCTGCAGGTGCTTTGTACGGTATATGCCATACTCAATTATGAGCCTGATTAGTGACTAGCATAGAGGGGTTATAACCTCCTTTGCTCTAGAGGCGATGCCTTTGCTAATCAAGTGTGCTATGTAGAATGCCTTCCTTACTACAGTAGATACATGGTGGTCTAACATTAAACTGGCTATTTGGAATACAGTTAAATAATAGATTAATCAAACAATCAGTTTTACAAACTGTGACATAGATAAAGAGTGCAGCATAAACAATGATAAGACTTTATGAAGGATGGCAGCAAATGCAACGTAACAGGAGCAGCAGTATAAATATGCATTATCAGCAAATTGAGGGGCAAAATATACATACAGTAATATCATAATATCAAATGTTAAGTGTTGCAAATAACATCAACAAGAAGTAGCTAACATTATAATTGTTTTTTGTATAGTGAAATGCAAATAAACTATAAAGCCAATGTGACAAAGCAGTGGATAGTAGAAGTGTGCACTGGATTGGTAGGCAGTGGTGTTACTGTGGCACTGCCGAGTTACATGCTGTAGAGAGAGGGTGATGAAGCCCTGACTGTGAATTAGCCAATCGGAAATGAATTAGTGGCTCAGGCAGTGGGTCAGAAAGGCAGGGGAGGTTGGGAGTGAGTAACTAATGCCAGCTCACCCATCCTTGGGGAAGGTTGGCAGTGTGACTCAGTGCAATACTGCCATGTACAGAAGAGAAGGTTGCGTGCATGGTATGCAGCAAATGAGTCAGGATGTGCACTTGACTCTGCCACACCATGTTTGTGTGGTAGACTTCATGTGGTGTGTACCCACCTGGTAAGTCTTTATGGGTGTGCATGTCAGCCTCTGATGGTGAGGCATTAGGCTTAAGTTAGAAAGCCCCTAATGGCTGTCTGGATGAAGAACACCTGTCTGTTTCTTGGGTCTGTTGATTGCAGGAGGGCTGTTGATCGGCAGACAGTAGAGAGTGAATGATGTTTAAAACATGTTACTGTGATACAAATACTACCAAGCCGCGGTGGTGCAGCAGTAGCGTTGTCGCCTCACAGCAAGAGGTTCTTCCGTTCGATTCACGGTTGGAGTGCGTTCTGTGTGGAGTCTGCATGTCCTCCCCGCAGTCGAGTGGCGTTCGAAAAACATGCATAAAATGGGCGTGCCTTTGTTAAAGGTTGGGTGTCGGGCTGGCAACTTGGCACCGTAAAAATCTACTGCCAGTCATTAGCAGACCAGAGTTCTGCTGTGGCGACCCCTAAAAGCCGAAAGAAGAAGAAGACTATGATACAAATACTGCCTTTTAAATGCTACACTTAATTTTGGAACTACTTAAGCTGTTTTTTCCTTCTGTGAGTTCTTCCTGTTTTAAGATGCCTCTCAGAATCACAGCTGTGTGTAGTGCAGTACAAAATAAATGGGTAGGAATGTAATATTTGTATTTTCATCTATGCATACTGTCAATAGGTGGGGAAGAGTTGGTTTAGTATTTGTTTCCTCTTTCTAAATGTATTGTTCAAGGGTCAAATTAAGCCAAAAAGCTTGTACTAGGTTGAGTTTGTATAAAAAAACTGATTTTATTACACTTTTAAAAATTAATGAATATACCTTAATGAGTATATATATATATATATATATATATATATATATATATATATATTATAGTGCTATACAGCATTAACAGGACAAAAAATTATATTATACAAGTAATGATAATAATTATGACTATCAATATTTTTTTACCGAAAGCCTTCAACAAGACAGCCATTTTTTTAAATACAAATGAATGTTTACAGTTTTTGTTTGCATTTTTGCATTAATATTGAAACAAATAATGTTACAGTTTTTTTTGGATATGCACTATCCTTTTCTTGTGTTCTCATATAGTAAAATAATTTTTGAAATTTTCACTCTGTTATTATTACTGAATCATGAATCCATTAGCTGCATTTTTTGGCTTTAAGCATCTTAATTACATCCACCAATGCCCTTAAAGCTTCGTGGAAACTAATATGATAATGGGAAAAGCTGGATGCAAAAAATTCAGCTATGTTTCATAGACAAGTGGAACTGCAGAAAATCCAGAAAAAAATATCTGATGTACAATGTTCCATGTCACAATCAAGGATGAGATTTAGTTGTTCTGACCTCACATCAGATCTCCAAAGGCAAACACAAGACTGCAAGGAGGTGTCGCAAGAATAAGCAAGGGAATTAACTATTCTCATCTACAATTTGAGCAATAAACACTTTTCTTGCTGCACATTTGGACATTCTCTCCAAAGTTTTGACTTTTTTTGCCTTCAGGGTGTGTGGACCTAGTTAATGCACTTATTGAACTAAGACTATATATTCGTAAGTTAAACTTGCATTTTATGTTCCAGCAACTTCTTATTTCTTCACAAACTCATGTTGTTAAAATATTCTTGCAAACCTGTGATCAAGAGATTAGGGCCATGTAAACATAGCAGATAAAGGCAATGGCCTTGTTATTATTATGGATAATAACAAATATGAATCTGGTATTTTTGAAATGTTGAATGACTGGCAGTTTTATAGCAAAGTTGGTTTACTTGTCAATAGAGCACATAAACAGATGACTTTTTGCTAGAACTTGATGAACAAAGTTTCATTAATGTTAAATTGTATGAAAATTGTTCTCAGTCCATGCTTATGAGTTTTAATTCCAAAGATTCATAAAGATGTGTAATCCACCATTTAGGCTAATTATTTCAGTTTAAGGTTATAAAAAATACATTTTTGAACCCAGTTGCACAGAAACTATGGTGTTATACTAGTGAGAAAAAAGAGCAGGAAGCTGCTAAAGGTGTATCAGGTAAAATCAAAACAAAGTAGAAGGATGAAGAACACCACCATGAACTGCAATGTTCTTTAATATCAAAACACACGTAAAATGTTGAAACGATAAAACAAAATAAGCAAGATAAAATCCCCTTTCTTTTCTTGGATAAGCACTTTCAGAGTTTTCTTTCTTCAGATCATAATGAATGGAATTGGGGACCTTGCTAATAAAATCATTATTAGCCAATCAGAGGAGTAACAATGGGACAACTCCCATCAAAAGAACATGTTATTCTTAAGCCAATCAAGGCATACAGTTCACACACACCTCATTATTTAACCAATAGTAGGTCTTCTATTTTTCAGAATTGGTCGCAAAGGAATAATCGCATTTAAACCTGGAGGCTTATCCGCTCTCAGGTTGATAATCCATTTGATCTCATTTCTCTCTGTGGCATTTGTAACATCACCTTGTCTCATCCCAGTACAAGTATTCTCCAAGACTTTAAAGAAAAAACAGTGGGAGGGAAATTCTATATCATGAGTAGCAAGACAGTTCTTAACATCTTGATTCCGTATATCACGTAAGTGCCTCAAAACTCTATTCTTTGCCTATGTAGTAGGTAGGACAAACGGAACACGTGGCAAGATATACTACATGAGGAGTATTACAATCTGCTTGACAAGAGAACCTATAACAAACTTTACTAATTGGATGAGCAAATGTATTGCTGATATCTAAGCTATTACAAGCTGAGCATTTACCCCATCGGAAGGTTCCTTTCTTTTACCTGATAGGAATATTCTTCATGCCATCTTTCAAGCACAACAAACATTTCAAGTTCTTTTTGTTCTTAAAAGTAAATCTAGGAGTCTCACCTACAATCTCCCGAATTTTAGTGTCTTGAGTCAAGACAGGCCAAAACTTTTTGATAATAGCACGTACTTTATGATGATCATTAGTATACACCATGGTGAAGCTCATAGTACCTTTGCTAGTACTTTTGGACCTCCTGGTATATTGGGTATGGCTTGTCTTGTGCATTAATGGGGCTCTTTCATTCCCATGAATGAAGCTTCATTGATGATAAATACATGATACATACATACATACATGATAGATACATGATAGCTTTATTGGCCTGAAATTGTCCATTAAAATGACGAAACAAGTCATGGGCATTCAGAATTGCCAATTAGCTGAAACACCTGATGTTCACAAGGGTCATTTGCATATATCCCATGTGCCTCTGATACAAGAGGTTTGGGAGGTCACTCAGTGGAGGATATATCTATTGATTTTGGTATCACTTTTCCCATTCTTTTAGCCATTATAGACATAAACAATTTATAATCATGGTTTAGTAATGAAATGGGCCTGTATGAAGCTGGATTCAATGGATATTTACCCTCTTTAGGTATTACCATTACCACCACCATCTTCCAGGATCCTGGAACTTCTCCTCCTGTTAAAATACTGTTAAACAAAACCTTCCAGATCTTTATCATTTCTTCCCTCCTAACTTCCAAACTTCCACAGGAATGCCATCTGTTCCTGGGAACTTTCCTGTAGCTTGGTTATACATAGCCATTTTTATCTCATCCCTTCCTATCTGTTAGTAATTGAGAACTTTGGCATGTTTAATTCTTCTATAAACATTTCCATAATAATTCATGAGAGTTTGATCATACTGCACTTATGGCAATGAATATGAATATTGACAGTCCTGGTGTTAAGAGGATAACGGTCAATAAATGGAAAAGTATTAAGGATAATACTGACCTTTATGGTATAATAGAAAATTAACCACACTTCACCTATAAAAGAGGATTCAACCTCATATCTAAGTTGGAATGGGCAGACTCGATTTGTACTGTCATTAGTAGCAAACCTAAAGTTACATTTGATTGTGGTATGTGCAATTACTGTAGATATATTTCAAATAGCCCTTATTTTAATTCCAAGCATATGAATACAACTATTGTAGTAAATTAACATTTTACATGTAATCCCTAAAGGTTGGTATGTGTTGCTGAGTGCTTCATTTGTGACAGTTTTATATAGAGAAAACCTCTAGAAAACCGAGTAGGGGACTGTATGAGCATATCAGATCAATTAAGACTAAAAATGACAATAATGCATTGTTAAGCACACTTTAAAATGTAGCAATTTCAATAAGTTTCTGTTTTTTGTACTTGAACAAGTTCAACTTGATGTGAATTGGGAGGGGGGATTTTAATAAGAAACTGGAAAACAGGAACTTAAGGGGCAATTATATTTTCAAACTGACTGTCCTGCAGGGCTTAAAAAAACATTCATATTAAATGTGTTTTACAAATTAGACCATTAAATTAAATGTTTTATTAGTGCATTCAGTTTCATATTTCAATAGTAAGTGTTTTATATATAAATTATATTGTCATTTATTATTTTTTTTTGGTACTTACGTATTATCGCAACCAGATATTCTACCTGGCTGATTTTAATGGTAAAAGGGTTGTGTCAAGTACTACTTATTACTCTCTCACATTGTGTATCACTCAGGAAGATGAATAACCGACAAATGTATTTATTGAGGACGTACTTTTACACAGTTTCACTGCAGTCTAAATGTTGTTTGCAATTCCATATCATGCGTTGCTACTTACACATTACAAACTGTTGTCTTGCTGACTATTCTACCATGTGTTACAGTCTTCCTACTACGGGATGCATAATGCACCTTCTGTGGCTTGTTATTAATAGTCAGTGCCATTCATTTTTTCACCATTGCTTTGCCATTGTGTTATATTGTAATTTGCAACATTTCTCCTTGGACGTGGATTCACAGACTCGACTCTGCATTGCTTACAGAATGCATGAACAAAATAACAGTCATCACGTGTATTATAACTGCTATTTATTCCATTTTCTGCATATTTTTTGGTTTGTAAAACATTTTCTTTTCAAGGTGTGCAGCAAACATCTCGAAACATGTAATAAATAAACAGGTCCTTCTACAGAGGAGCCAGAAGCAGCAGGCATCTTTATTGCATTTTTCTGTAAGTTAGGACGAGGACGGACGGTAGCCACAACAAGGAATTTTGCCATTACTCCTCTTTCAATATCACAAGCTAGGTGAAAGAATAATAATCAAGAGTTTTTACAACCCTTTTCTGGTAAAGATAAGTTCGCGAAAACCTTACAAATTACGTGAGGTTAGCAAAGTGCTTGCGACACATGAGTTTTGCCAGGTAGAAAATCTGGTTGCGTTAATACGTAAGTACCTTTTTTTTAATAACTGATGCTTAATTTGTATGTGCATTGAGATGTATATAAGTGTCGTCATATCCATTTCTGTGTATTCTGATGAAGTTTTTGTTTGAACAAAAGCAATAAATATACTTGATTTCAGCTTTTAAGTGGTTGTGCTTGCACTTTGCTTTTCTAGTATTATTTTCTGTTTTTTATAGTTTGTTTTGGGCACTGGTGTTTCTGGGCATTTTAAATTTTTACTTAAAGATGAGAAGAGATAAAAGTTATCAGTCTCATCAGAAAGGTTTCAGACATATTTTGAGTCAAAAGGAACCTAACATGTGTAAGACTTTTATTATTCAGTAGCAGGCGAGGGGGTTGAAAGTCAAAAATTCTATTGTGACTGAAAAGTGAAACATAGAGCAAAGGACTGAATTTGGTGACTTGAATTATTCACTGATGTGTAGCAAAAATTTGTAAGGAAGACTGTTAATGGACGCAGACTTGATACTTCATAGATGTGTCTAGAGTTAGTGAGCTTTTGAATATTCAGCTTAAATTTTTGACTGAGGAATAAATGCTGTAAGTAGATATGAGGTGAAATGGTAATTATACCATTCGAATTCCAAGATGGCATCTGATAAGCAGTCAGACACTATACCTAATACAAGAAAGTTTGTTAATATCCATGAGAAAGCACATTGTATAGCCATAAGTAATATTTGTAGGCAGGGCACAGGGCATAATAATTTTGTAAAATTATGCAAAAGCCAAAATACATTTCTGCAGCAAGATTTGCTTATAGTAGAGGCAAAGTAATGTAATAAAACTATGAAATTTGTCTAAGATATTTCTGACCACAGGTGAAATGCAAAATGTGAATGCATCCCAGCCTGTGAGCAGCATGAATGATGACTTTTGGTCAGAAATCCTTTTAATTAGAGGTAATAATATTTCTTTTAAATTTCTTACTGATACAGAATACAGTATACTCTCAGAAGGCGTGTTTAATTTACTGAATCTGCCTAATGGTATACACATATTTGCACCATTTTGACAAATTCTGGGAGTAAACTATAGCCACTGAGTTAGTTTTTCATGACTGTGAATACAATTGTAGATATAGTATCCTTGAAAGAGCAATTAAAGCAACCAAATATGCCGTGTTGCAGTGCTTGTGAGACACCGGGGATGATTAAAAGGATTTGTGTAGTTTCAGAGTGGTTTATAGATTTAAAAGGTCAATATCATGAATAAAGTTAATAGCCGGAAATGTAAGATGATCTAAAGAAGCTAAAAATGAGAGTATGTAGTAAATGGTCACAAAAACAACATGCACATTCTTGAATGTCAACTCACGCATATGAAGTGTCACAGATGGGCTTAATATTGTGAAGGTCTTAACACAGATGGAAGCAATAATGGCATACATTCTTCTTCCAGTAAAAAGGTTTCGAAAGAGAATGCTGAAAGTGCATATAGTGTTAGCAAATTTAATAACAGAATACTGTTATGAGTGGCTCAGTGGTTCAGTGAGAGTGAAGAAAATGCATGCTGATGCTACCTTGCAGAGTTATTCTAAATTATTTATGGTTTTAAGCTATCTACCAGGAGGGTAGCTTATTAAGATTTAACTTTAGTTAATAGCAGTTATGAATGCACCAGGAGGAATCCTAACAGTGTTCTAAAGCAAGACTGAGTTGGAAGTAAAGCTCATGGAAACATTGGCATAATTGTTAAAAAGGTGCAACAGATTGAATTTGTGAATAGCATGGTAACCGTCATGAAGCAAGCCAATGTTAGAATATGCATAGACACTCAGGTGTTAAAACAATCTTAGTTAAAATGGAGCATTATCTACATGAAATAACTGAAAAATTGTTGCAACAATTCCTGATGCTGTGTTCATTTGTGCAAATCAATGGTTTTGGCAAATTAGACTTGAAGAAGCGCAGCTGAAGGTTTCCATGTTTAACACCCCTTGGGATAAATACAAGTTAATAAGATTGCCATTTAATATATCATCTTTCTAGAGGTATTCGAGAGAGCAGCAGCTGAAATTATTGAATTGCTTGAAAGAGTGATCTGTGCAATAGATGATCTTCTAGTCTTGGGTGGTTACAAACAGAAACATAACTTATGATTTATCAAGATTCAAAAGATTTGAGACTGAAAACTGACTGATATTTGTGTCTTCTGTCAAGTACATAAGGTATGTTTAGATTCCTGAAAGCCACAGATTAGACTCTGATAAGGTCAGTACCATAGAGAATATGCCGAGGCCCCATGAAAAGCCATGTATTATCTTAGTATGCTATAATATCTTTCAAAGTACATTGAATATCTGCAAGATATAGGTTCATAGATATGTGGTTTCATAGTAAATTACTAGGCAGTCAGTTTATAGACCATTACAATCCTAGTGGAAGTTTCTTCTGGAGGTGGAAGTACATTGAAATATGAATCTATTACACCAATGTGTCATATTTATCTATTGATGAAGGTTTAGTTCCTTTAACTGAATATTTGAGGATCCATTTGTTCAGCAGAGGAGCAGGAGGCCAAAAAAGTTTGGATCTTTTATGACGGTTTAGATCCTTTAACTGGGTATTTGAGGAACCATTTGTTCGGCAGAGGAGCATGAGACCCAAAGGGGTTGGATTGTTCATGGGTTGTAAGGCTAGGCACAGTTCCCCATGGAGGACTTATAAGAAACTGAGTACAGAGGAGAGAGAGAGAGGGCTGTCAGTCTGCCATGATAATGTAAGATGTATGAGGCCACTGATAGTTTTCGTTAGGAATCTCTAAGGTCTGTCAAGTTGAGTGATATGTTTATACAAATACAGGCCAAAAGGGGCATTATATTCTATAATGGGTCTGATGAGGTATGAGTTAAGGAAAATTAAGATTTTTTTTGGATCAAGAGAAAAAAAAGCCAGGGGAACCTTGTTGGCTAGGCTTACTTGGGCCCTTGGGTCGATAGCCTAGTACCTACCTATGATCCTAATACCTTTGGAAATTAGATGAGACGGCTAGAAGGCTTTTCAAACTACTATGGAAGCATGATAATCAAAAGTTAAGGAATTGTCAACAAGAGTGCCTAGCTCCCTTATGACAGTGTATGATTGGAGGGGTATCTCTCCTGTATGGTATAGGGAACTGTTTTGTTTTCCAAAATTAAGTGTGCTACATTTTTTCACCTTTAACATGAGATCATTGTCTTTGAGCCAGTTGTTAATATAGTCTGACCAATGTAGGAGCAATTGTGAGTCAGTGAAAGATCAAATAACAACACCTGATTTGTTGTTAACTGAAAACACAGATAACAATAGGCCAGAACTGTTGGCTGAAAGATCTGAGAAATAGATGCCAAATACGTGAGAGCCCAACACTGAGTTCTGTGATACACCACTGGTAGCTGTTTTGCTTTCAGAAGTGGCACCATCTAACTCTAACCACATGGGTTTTGTAAGACCGTAAAATAACTATTGACAGCACAATGTAGGGGTTTATATTCAGCTTTACAAATCTGTCAATGATGCATGAAAGGGAAATAGTGTCAAGGGCACTGGCCAAGTCCAAATAAGCTGTACCACCACAATGGAAGCTACTTAAGCATGCTGCTGCTGTTTGGTTTGGTTGCATATTTAAGACAGGAGCTTTAAGATGCTAAAAACTAGTCACTTAGGCTTTTACTTTGAAGTTATATGAGACTTTGCAAATCATCCCTCCTGACTTAATGATCATGTTACTATTAAGGGTTATTTAAAATTGCATTCTTTAAGCTGAAGTATTTAAATTTATCTTTTTTTAAATATTGGATGACTGTTGTCCTGTTTTTTTCTGAAGAAATTTCAGCTTTGAATGGTTAAAAGCATATTTTTAATAAAACCTCTGAAAGTACAGACTGTGATTTCCATTTTTGAGTATGACTGCTTGAGTGTTTTGAGTTTTAGTTTTAACTCACTCATCCTCTAGTAGAGGTATCCATTTGCAGTCTGCAGGACATTCATCAGAACAATTGTTAATGAGAAGGTATCCAAAATACTTACCACCTCTTCCTTGTTAGTTCCTGAAAGTAAGAAAAATACAACTAAAAGAAATACAGAGCAGAAAAACATTTTACTATGACATACCTTTGAAGTGTCTTGTTGAGTTGTAAAAAAGGGAAAGAGTCTGGATAATTGAAGGACTTGGTCTTAATTCACTGAAAATTAGTATACTAGCTACAATAATTGATCAAGTGAAACAAACAAGATTTTTTTCTGTGCAAGGTCCAGGCATACAGATATACAGAAGAAATAGAATACATCCAGTGAAACAGTTTGGCCCTAATGTGTGAGAAGTGCATTTGTTCCGCTAGCAAGCTTACTGTTACCTCAGCACTACAACATTCTCATGTGAAAGGTTCCCCAGTGTTTTTCAAGTTTATGGTCAAATCGTAAACATTCAGAAAGTTGTTCAAAATGACTGTGATGATAATGTGACTGTACAGTTAGCTTCTACAGCAAACAATGCCATAGTTTCTGATCCACCCACTGTGAATCAATACTTGAAATGCCAAAGACTGATGAAGAAGGCAGAGGGCAGAATGATACAATACAATACAATAGTATATTAAATCTGTAGCCTCTTTATGAACTTTAGAGTCTATGAACTTTAAAGTGATTGTTTTTCTAAATTGTTCATTTTTCATTGTATTATTGTATATTGCATGATGCACATAGTACGGTTGTAGATGAATGCAATTAATGTGTTTAACTGTAGCATATACATATTTATTATATATTTCTTTTAAAGCAGGGGTAACAGAGTTAGTGATAAGGAGCAAATGATGACAAGAGCTGTGTTTAGGAGCAGCACTTTAAGCCAAGGGCCACAAACTCCAACTCCAAAACAAAAAGACAAAATAGTCATTACAGGTACCAATGTGTTGTAGTAGTAGTATGAGCTGATTCAAGCCTGATGGCCGTGTTTGAGATTGAGGTTTTAAAGTAGAGAGTGTGGCATAGCTAATTTATGTATAGTGATAATACTATAGCTCTATCTTTAAAGAGGAGTTACTCTAGCTGGGTCCATGTGCCATGTGACATTTTCATCAGTGGAGTTCATTGAGGGTTCTTTTAGAATGCAGTTTATGTCAAATGCCTTTTCATTCAATCTTAATTATAAATTTCCTTTACTTCTTATATATAATACACAGCAGACTAGTCCTGTCAGGTTGAAGATGCAGTTTCATTTTGAAAAAGGGCCAGTCATTTTTCATATTGACAGCATTGCATTACTCATATAGTGAGTAATTTCATTAGAAGTAAAGTTCATTAGAAGTTTACCCTAAAAAAATATCTTTTGCTTCCAAAACTATGGCATTATCAAACCTTAACTGTGGCATTCCTTTTCTTGACATGTCTTCTATTTGCAGGCCTTCTCCAAAACAAAACAGAAATAATTTACAACCTCCAAACATGTAAACCCTGTAAAAGAGCTAAGCCTCGAAACATATTTTGTGCTTTAGTTAAGCCTTGACATGTAATGATTATAACCTTTCAATTTTGTATATTTTGTGTTTTTCTCATTAGTATTATACAGATGTAATGGTAGACATATAAATGACTACTCCCATCTTCTCCTTTATAGTGTACTGGCTCCTGCCAATTATTAATATAATGGCAAATGTAAATGGTCACCCCATCATAGCTGTGATTGAATGTCTAGTTGTTATAGTGGCTGCGTTGCGTCTTGCTGATCACTTTAATGGTATCTGTCTGTCACCTGCACCTGATTATTATAATAAGTGTACTTCCAACCCCTTCAGCATCATACACTAGACATTGTACTACTCCTTTGAAAATCCTTTGAAAATGTAGCACCACCCCATTTACTGTATGCTGTCTCAGCTGCCCATTATAAAAAGTTATCAATTATATATGACAGAAACCATGGTAAGGGACAGGTTTGCAAACTCTGTCTTATCAATGATTGTAGTAACTGAACATATTTGTGTTTTAGGAAATAACTTTGTGTTTCTGTTTGCATTTGTGCTTCTGTATATGAGTATGTGTGTGTACATGTGTGTGTGTGTGTGCATGTGTGTGTGCTCATGTGTGCGCGCATACACGTGCATATGAGTTTATGTAAAAATGTATGTATATGTGTGTCTGTGCAGCTGTTTTTGAATTGAACGTATGGAGGCATAGCTAGGGCAGGGCGTATGGGGCAGCCGCCCTTTGCACAAGTTAAAAGAGCTATGAGTTACTTAACTGTAAACTGCTTTTTCATACTGAGAGTTGTATTTTCTGGTTGTGAGTGCTCTATCTGTGCTTTTCTGTGCATTTTTTTGTGAGTGCTCTATCTGTGCTTTTCTGTGCATTTTTTTGTGAGTGCTCTATCTGTGCTTTTCTGTGCATTTTTTATGAGGTTTCTCTAGTCCGGTAGCATAGTCTGGATAGAGGCCTGCTGTTATCCAGGCCTGATTGTTTTGTTTATTGAGTTTCCTGGGTTTCTGGCAGCCATCTTCTGCTGATAGTGTCTTGTCTTCTCTGTTAGTGGCAGTAACAGGGTTGCCTGAGCTTCTCTAGCATGAGTAATTGGTTGAAAGAGCAGGGGCTAGCAGGACTGGATAGTAATTCAAGCTTCTAGGTTCTTCCCTCTTTCCTGGTATTTAAACACTATATTTGCAGGGGCTTGTGCTTGTTTTTTACCAGGCTGTGGAGTGGTGATTCATCACTGGGACAAAGCAGAAATTCCCTAAGACTCCAAGAGCAGAATAAGTTATTTCTTACATTTATTTCATTGAATTGCACTTCTTAATGCTTATAATTGTGCTATACAGATAATCTACTATATTATGCACTGTTATAAAGCCGTTTTTACTGTTTCCCTGCATTTGTGTACTGTGTTATACTGTTTTAACTGTATTTTTCATTGCTAGATAGTGTTTCATTGCTGTAATAGCATTTTTACTGAATTACTTAACTGTAAACTGCTTTTTCATACTGAGAGTTTTATTTCTGTTTGTGAGTAGTTTCCTATCCTCCCCCCCCTGTTGGTGTCTTGTTCTTATACTTGGTGGCTTTGCAGTTGCCCGCCCCAACTTTAAATTTGATCTGGGACACTCCCTCCCAGTCTAGTGTCACTAGCTCATTCTAGATAATACAGGGAAAACATTTGAGAAGGTCAACCTACTTAGTTTCTTAACCTTGAATTATATTCTGTTCCTCCTTTCTCCCTTTCCACTTTATATATAAAAAAAACACTTTGCTAGAATCTACCCTTGCTAGAATCTCCTTGTGTTCTGGCTGAGTGTGCTTCTCAAACAATCTGGAAATATAGAGCTGATAAGTATATTTTTGGCACTTTTTAACTGTCCAGAGTTCTGCACTGTCTTAATTTTTGCTCAGCTGACTTATGTATATATTTGCTGGCATTGTTTTCTGATACTCTAAGTGGCTCCATTTTGATTTTTTTCCCAATTTACTGATTTCTGCACACGTTTTTAGTCATTTTTAATTTAATTGCATTTATTTAAACTGTATTTGCTTTAATATTGCTACACACTCAAGTGTGCTAACTTGCACTGCATTTGAATTGTTGTACAGCTGTTTTAGCTGCTTTTCTGTATTAAAAAAAAGTTCTAAGCTTGTTTGGCACCTTTCCTGTAACTAGTCTAGTCCAGATTCAGAGTTACTGTATCCAGGACTGTTTGTAAGCTTCTGAGCCCTCCAAGCCTTTCTGTGTTGGAGGGAAGACTTCCAGCTTATCAGTGGGAGTGGTAAGCACTAGGTAGCCTATCTACCACAATACTAGTGGTTTCTGGCCCAGAAAATGTAGTTTATTGAACATTTAGGCAGTTTTTACATCCCTTTCAACTTTCTAGTTTAAAAGCCTGTGTTTGCATGGGTTTGCGCTTGTTTAAGCCCTGCTCAACAGCACCGAGCTGAGGTAAACTATTACTGGTGTCAGAAAGTCTGCTCTTCAGTTTTTACCCTTAGATCTTGCTAGTTCTTTCTGTCTTGCACTTCAAATACCCTAATTGCTTTGCACTTCAACAGGTTCTTGTAGAAATTATTATAGCACACCTAAGAACCATCAGCACTAGTCATTCTTCATGGAAATAGCTCCAATACTTAGTAGTTATGACCTCCCCTCCTGGCATGATTAAAGGGCAGTTCCCTGTGCTTTCTCCTATTAACCTGGTGCACTTGGGCATTTTGAGGCAGTGTAGCAACTGCCTCATGTACACAGACAAACCTCTCCTCTTACCTCCCAAAACTCAGACTTGTGAGAGATGCACTTATATCATCAAGTTGTAAGCTATGCACCCTCCAGCCAAGACCAAACTAGCTAGTCAAGAGGAGAAGGTCAACACCTGCACCACACCACATGGAACACATAGCCCTCCAGAACACCCACTATCACAGCTCTCACATAAAAACACAAACTACACACCCACCTTCATGGAGGCACTCAATAGAAATTTACTCATACAGCAGAAACCTCCAGGACAAAAACGCACTTGACTAACACAACACAGCACAAACCAGGGGACACATAGCTCATCTCCACAGTGTGCCCCTCAACCAAAGCCCCTAAGGCTAAATACCTTGCCCAGTACACTAATCATAGGTGACTCAATAGTGAGGCACACAGATGTCCCACTCACTAGGTTGAATAAGGAGAAGGTAACAATCAGCTGTCTGTCAGGTGCTAGAATCCGACACATAACACATGCACTCAGGTCACTTCACAGCAAGTACAAGTATGACTCTATCATTGTCTATGTGGGTGTAGATGACCTGAGACTCACCTCCCTGGATTACATGAAAAGAGGTATAGTGGAGCTCTTGGATTATGTGGCCCAGGCAGGTATGACACTAGCCTTGAGCAGTATCCTACCATCACCCAGAATGATACCACAGTACAAACAAAAAATGACTGACTTCAACAATTGGCTAAGTTTCTGGTGTCATTCTAAAGGGATCCAGTATCTGTTTGATTGGGATGACATGATTGACAGAACTCGATGCTTTGCCAGAGATGGCCTGCATCTGTCACCCCTGCGTTTCTGGGTATTGGCCAAGGCTCTTGCCACCCCTATAGTACCTTTTTTAGGCAGAGTTCTAAAGACCAAATTACCATTGTAACAGCTATAAATAAGTGCAATTTGAGGGTCATGCTGCTCAACGCTAGACATCTAAAGCTCAAGATGCACTTGCTCGAAATGGAGAACATCGACATTTGTGCTGTAGTGGATAGCTAGATTAAAGTGGCAGAAAGCACCCCTGCGCTACCAGGCTATAACTCATTCCAAACCTTTCGACCCCGGAACATGGACCGAAGTTCCAAAGGCAGTGGTGTCTCCATATTCATAAAGAATATGTACAGCTCCAGACTAGTAGCCCAGCATAATGCATCTGAGATACTTCGGGTACAACTAACATTGGGTAAGACTGCGATCCAGGTTATAGCCTGCAGTAGGTCCCCAACCATGTCTTTAGACTCCCACTCCACATTCCTAAGCACCCTGGAATCTATCAGTGTCCAACCCAACACTCTTATACTAGGAGACTTCAACTACCCCTCCATCAACAGGGAAAACCACTCAAGCACCAATGGACTGGCCCAACGCTTCCTGGAATTCATCAATTCCAATGCCCTGGACTAATTCATTCTTATCCCCACTAGAGGAAGCAACATCCTTGACCTGGTTATTACTAACATGGTCAACTGCTGCTCTACACCAGTAGTCAATTCCTCCCTAGTTAGATCCAACCACAAACTAATCACCATGGAAATCCATATCTCACCCGCACCCCTCACAAAGGTATCCACCATGAAAAACTTCTCCAAAGTTGACTTTGGACTCCTAAAAACAGCAGTGGCTAACTTCACAGCACCCATGCCAATGCAAAATAGATGCATGACTGCCGAATCATAAACCAATGCACTGTACAACTGCATACATAAATGCATGGAACTAGTCATACCCAACAGAACCAAGTCACTTTCCTCCAAAAATAGGAAGCCAGTCTGGTGGTCCCCTGCCATTAATAAACTCTACAACAGAAAGAAGAAACTGTTGCAGAAAAAGGTGAAGTCCCTAGAGTGGAAAAATTCACTGATTAGCCTCAACAAAAAGTTGAGATCCCTCTTCAAATCCTCCAAAGCCAGCTATGAAGGCAGAATTGCTGCAGACACTAAAAACAACCACAAAGCCTTTAGTTATATCATGAATCTTCATGGCAATACCCAGATGTGCTCTGAGTTACTGCACAATGGTACCTCCTATACTGAGCCAACAGATATTACCAACATACTGGCTGACAGATTCAATGCCAACTTTTCCCCTCTCTTCCCCCAAAAGAACCAGTCTCAATATTGGAGGAATGCCAGGCATCCTGCATTACTGCAGCACAGGTTAAAGCTGCATTGTCTAAGGCCAAGAATACAGATTCCATGGGACCTAAAAATATCCCTGGCTGTGTTCTACATGAATTACAAAGTGAACTGGCACCACATCTGTGTGCTCTGTTCACTCACAGCCTCACTTCAGGCTTTGTCCCTACCGAATGGTGCACTGCTGCAGTCATCCCTCTCCATAATGGAGGAGAGGCTACAGACCCTGGAAATTATTGCACCATTAGCCTGACGAGTCTGCTATGTAAGGCTATGGAGCACATCATCATGGACCTAATTAACAAGGATATAGGGAATCTCCAAACTCTAGATCCCATGCAATTTGGTTTTGTGAAAGGTAGATCATGCCTGCTCAACCTGGTTGACTTCTTTGAGTCAGTCACCAGAGCGGTGGATGAAGGCAAGGCAGTTCATACAGCCTACCTTGATCTGGCCAAGGCCTTTGATACCATTCCTCACTCAGGAATTATTGATAAACTCACCAAACTAGGCATCAACCCCTATATCATTAGGTGGGTTGCAAATTGCCTCACAGATAGAACACACAGTGCGAAAGTAGCGGACTCCAAGTCAGACTGCCGAGCAGTCATGAATGGAGTCCCACAGGGATTGATTCTGGGTTCTCTTCTGTTTGGCATCTACTTCTCAGAAGTCGAGGCCAACACAGAGGGACTCTGGCTGACCAAAGTCACAGATGACTGCAAGCTAGGAGCCATTACTAACTCCCCAAGTGATGCAGACATGCTAGAAAAAGGCCTCACTGAGACCAGTTACTGGTGTTGAAATCATGGCCTTAAGCTTAATGCCAAAAAATGTGTCATCATCCACTTTGGGAAAAAACTCAGTTCCCACTAATTACCACATTGATGGGAGCCCACTGAACACTGAAGGCATTATAAGAGATCTGGGGACAAAGATTGACAGCAACCTCTCCTTTGACCACCACATTGCCACTGTGGCAAGAAAGTCCTTGTATGTGGCACATCTCATTACCAAGGGTTTTGCATTCAGGAAGAAAGAGGTCATCATTTCTCTCTATTCTTCCCTCATTATACCAATCATAGAGTATAATGCCTCATTTAGGATGTACCTCACTAGACACCTGCAACAGCTGGAGAGGCCACAAAAGTACCTCACGAAGAGGATCCTAGGCCTTAAACACATGCCCTACACAGACAGACTCAAAAAACTCCAGCTATTCTCTGTCTCATATCGTCTGCTAAGAGGCGATCTCTGCTTGACTTACAAAGCCATGTCTGACCCATCTCTGTTAGAAATGCTACATCTAAAGAAATCCCAATCCCTCCGGACCAAACGCTCCAGAGATCTCAACCTCATTACCACAATCAGCAGAACATGCTGGAGGGACAGGTTCATAACCCAGAGAATGCCAATGCTCTGGAATAGACTTCCCATACATGTCAAGCAGAGCACCTCACTACCCCTCTTCAAGAGAAATCTTGATGAGTGGATGGGAAATAGAAAGTTCACCCTGGGGATCACTCCAATGACTCTGCTCGATAGAGGCACTGGGAACTAACGATGGGTGGCACAATGCCAGGGCACTTTTGTGGGCTAGGCTTGTAAAGGCCCCAGGGCCATTAACCTAATACACACTATGAACCTACAAACCTATGATTAGCAGATCCAAATGGGGCTGTAGTGCAATACCGGCATTCAAAAATTAATGCTGATACTATATTTGTGGCCACGGCTGAAACACTTCGTGTGTAGGTGTTGCTTCTCTGTCTGTCTGTATTTGAAGGACTTATATGCTCACAGGACAGTTCCCCTACCTACAACCTTGGGTCAGACAGAATCCATGTTTTCAGTTTCTAAAGATTAAAGGGATATTAGCTGCAATGAAAGTGCAGAATAAGGATCACAGATGTGCTGATTGATTTGCTGCTGTCAATTTCATTAATTCCTCAACCTGTGGGTTTGGATCTGAACCTCAGATCTGACTTGGCTGATTTTTATAACTTAGGATCTGACACTTGAGCCCCTTCCTTACCCATAACTCCTCTGTTCTCCAGATTACCTCAGATCTCATTTGCCATGCTTGAAAACAGTCAGGATTTTTCACCTCTCAAGTCTCCACTGGGGTTGTGAGTGGTTTAAAACTTATTTAGTGTTAAACTTTTATCTTATTATCTTTATCGGACTCCTCCTTACCCTTCTGTTTACCTTTTTGTTGTTTTTGTGGTTCTCTGCATACTTTTATATAACTTTATACCCTCTGATAATATATCCTTATACTATTGTTGGTAGTCTGGCAGTTTTCTCTCTTTTCTTCTGTCTCTAAAAAAAAAACTTGTTTTCTTTTTATTATCTTTAAACTTTTCAAGTATGGCTGAAAATCCTACTGTTTTCAAAAAAATGCACTTTCTGTGGGCATATAAGATCCCTAACTCTGATGCCCATAGGGAGTGCGTGTATTGCTTAGGCACTGGCCACTTAGACACCTCATGTGATATTTGTTCAGGCTTTAACATCCGAACTTGAAGTGACCTTCAAAACAAACTAATTTTGAAGGACCTTCTTTCTCAGTCTGCCGTTTCCTGTGCTGGATCTTCTAAGACATCAGGGGATTAAACCCCCACATAGAAATCTAAGGAGCCCAGGGAACATCGCAAATGTTCTCTTGTCCAGTCACCTTGAAAATCTGTTTCATAACCACCTGCTAAGACCTTAAAACTTTGGACCCAAAACACTTGGATCCAACACAGTTATTAATGAGTTCTCCTCGGAGTCAATCTCTTAGGTTCTCTCTGGAGCCCATATTTCTGAGACTGTTTGTTTATTTATTGATATTTATTGACATTTGGTGACTGGGAAAGTTTGACTGGGTCAGGAACCCATTTTCAGCAGAGGCCCAGGGAAAAAGCTCCAACAAATACAATTGTATATACAATTTACAAACATACATATAATTTGCAGACCTTCTACAATTTAAATAATATAGATTGATAACATTTTTCAGAAAATCATCAGTAGTTTAGTCCAGGATTTTTGGTTGGTAATATCCATTAATAGAAGAACAGCCAATAATCATACCTTAATATGGTGTGCAGTAGTTATTTTTTGATTTAAAGAAGTATAGCAATAGGAACAGAACTTACAAGAAATATTGTGGCAGGACATTGGGAGATAGAATATAAGGGGAAATAGGGACATGTTAGTTAAGGATAGTAGTATATATAAGAGCAATTTATGGGTTACAAAAAAGAAGTTAGCATGATAGATAGTATGTAAGGTGTGTGAGAGCAGTATTGAGAGAGATATACTAAGGAGAAGCAAAATATAATTATTACATAAAAATATTTAACATATAATTATTACATATGTTCTATCAGAGAAAGACACTGGAGAAAAGGTAGGGAGAGGGATAGAAGGAGGAAAGGAGGGAGAAGAACAGAAGCTGGGAGATAGGTTAGGGACAGAGAGCTGACAAGAGGGGAAAGATGAAGAAAGAGGAGATGGGGAGAGAGGGAGAAAAAGGTTTAAGGAAGATAGTTGAGAGATGTGGAATTAAATTTAGTTGTGCTTAGTTAAGGAACAAAGGCAGATGCGAGTGTTGTGAAGGTGATTTTGTTAGTGTAAGCTTGAAAGTCTTAAAGGTATCTAAGGCACTTATATTTGAAGGTATAGTATTCCATAGTTTTGCAATACTATAGGAACTGAGGCTGTATCTGGCTCTTTTGTTGGATTTGTATACAGTTAGAAGCTGTTTGTGGAATGGAGAGATCCAGATGGAGTATAGGACTATAGGATAGATTTTAAGGTGGGGCAGCAATCTGGTTGGTAAATTATTTTGTGTGCAAGAGATAGTTGTACAAAATGAAGGTGATGGGGGAATTCTAGCCAGTTTAATTCATTAAGAGCGTAACAATGGTGTGAGTGGTAAGATGTACCAGTGGCAAATTTAGCTATTTTAAGATAGCATGATTGAAACTTATTCTTTAGGAATGTATGAAGGCTGGTAAGAATGGGAGACTCATACAAGAGGGTGGGAGCAAGAAGTTATTAGCAAGTGTTTTTCTGGTAGGCTTGTCCATGAAATGTTTGTGTCTATATAGTTTTCCTAGTTTTAAATGTGTTTTTAATGGCGTTACGTATGTGTTCAAAAGTGAGTTATTATCTATGATGATGCCCAATAGCTTTGCCTAAGTGACAGTTTCAATTTCTGTATTGTTTTGTGAGAATATTTTGAAATCATGTAGTAGTGGTTTTGGTGAGAACAATAAAAGTTTAGTTTTATTGGGATTTAGTAACAATTGTGTTTCATTTAGCCAGGTTTCAATAGAGGTGAATGCGTTTTATGTTATTTTAAGAGATGTTGATGGTTGTTGGAGGAGGAGACCATCGTGTAATCATCAGCATATTGAATGTGTGTGCTCTGAAGGGAGGCAGTGTGAAGGTTATTAATGAAGATATTGAACAGTAAGGGTCCAAGAATGGATCCTTATGGGGCACCTGTTTTACTAACCTACCATGGTGACAGACTAGTTTGCCACCTAACACATTGTTGTCTGTTGGTTACGTAATTAGCAAACTATTTTTGGGTATATTGGGAGCATCCTAATATAGATAGTTGTTGTATGAGTTTATAATGTGATACTGTGTTGAAGGCCTTTGATAGAGCTAATAAAATTACTGAAGTTAATTTGCCGGAGTCAATTGCTTTGCTCACAGTGTCTGTGAAGGATAATATTTCAGTTGTGCTATGCCCAGGTTGAAGTGTGCAAGGAGATTGTTATGAAAAAGATGCTTCAGTAGTTGTATGTGTATACATTTCTCTAGCAATTTGAATGAAGGGGGAGGATAGAGATGGGTCGAGAATTTGTTAATTCATTATTGTTTTCCACCCTTGTGTAAAGGGATTATGATAAATTTCTTCCAGAGATTGGGAACTTCAGACTCTAGGATGGATCAATTTATTAGGATACTGACAGGGTAGGGCTACTGATTCTGCAGCAAGTTTTAGATATTCTAAGGGAAGGTTATCAGCTGAGAGGGAGCAAGGTTTTAGTTTTAGAAGAAGCTTACATATTAGTGAAGTTGGAAGTGAGATATTAGGAAATGTAGTGCTAGATGTAGAAGTATTCTGGTAAAAGGAGGTCAAAGTGGTGGCGTAATTATTAATTGATTCTGGAAATGGAGGGATAAGATTTTCAGTATGGTTGGAATTGTATTAGGTGTAGAATAATTTACAAGTTTAAGTATGCTGTCAATGAAGTGGAAATTGAACATCTCAACTATTAGAGATGGATCTTTATATGGAGCTGGTGAATGGTTTTGTGTCAAACCAAGTGTAAGAAGTGATGAGTTGAGTGATGTGATAGTTTTCCAGAATTTGTTTGGATTATTGAATTAGCTGGATATTTGTTGAGAGAAATATTTTTTCTAGTCAGTGATGTTAGTGTTTTGCTTTATAACATAGCTGCTTATATTTAAGTAGATTGCCATTATTTTTGTTCTTATGCCAATATTTTCAGGCTCAGTCTCTGGTTTGAAGTATTTGTTTTGTTGCTTTAGTTAGCCATGGTGCATGATTTGCTTTTGTCCTTTTAGTTTGGAGAGAGGCTAAGCTGTTGTGGGTCTCCAAAAAGAGTTTATTGAAGTGGCTGATGGCATCATGTAGTGGTAATGTTTTTAATGAGGACCAGTTTATAGTTTTTAAGATGTTATTAAATAGCTCTAGATTGAAACTGGTTAAATTTCTTGTTGTCTCTATTTCTTCAGGAGACCCCCCCCCCCAGAAACTCTCCAGAACTCCCTCCACTTTTTCCTCTGTGAAATCTTCCCGGAGTCTGTCCGAAGTGGAGGTGGACAGGGTGATGAGGAGATTCCTCAGAATGCAGATTCAGATGGAGGCTTTGCCTGCTCCATTCCCCACCAGATCCATGAGCTGTCAACCTACTTTTCTTCCTTTGATATCTCCTTTCTGATCCAACTTCCTATTTCAGAGCCCTCGGATCCAGAGGCAACCAGAGTTAACACGTCAGATCTGATGACTTTATCTTCTTTGACTCCAACAACTTCTCTGATCGGCTCCAACTCTGTTGGAGCACAATGGATCTTGGAGCTGAAGCACTAGTGTCAGGACTGAGGGGTTTACTTCAACTCTGAAGCTTTCGTAGAAGTCACTTCCCCTCAACACTAGCCAGTACAGCCCCCTTCAAATTGGGGGACCCTGGAAGGTTGGTGGTTGTCTGCTCTGAGATCTTTGGCTCAGGCAGGATTGCCATTGACCTCAGAGGGTCCCTCTGCATTCGAGGTGGTGGAGAGGGTACTCTTCTGGGTGAGAACTGTGTCAATTCTACCTCCTTCGGATACTACCCCTGTCTTAACATCTGCACCTGAGCCTACTCATCCTCCACCTCAGGAACAGCCAGCCCCAAAGAGCTTCCAAGCAACTCCACCCACAGAGCTCCCCATCTCTTCTGACACTGCCCTGGAACACCCAACTGAAGAGGTCCCCTGTAAGAGACTCTGAGAAAGGAGGCACTTGGAATCCCCTCAAGAATCTTTGACAGAGGACACCGACTTCAATGAGGGGCAAGGGTCCCCAAGATCTCCACTCAATGATGTCTGCTTTGAAGACATCCTTGAAATCCTATTCCAGTAAGGTGGTTTGTCTACCCAAAGTCATTGCTTAGAGGAGTCTGGGTTTCTGGAAGCTTTTGGGTGTGGCCTATCTACATCTTGGGTGACCCCTCCTGCAGAAGACCTTATAGACCTTGTCTCCTGCAGGGCATGGAAGGAGCCAGACACCATGGAACCATCAGTAAAACAGCTGAAAAAATTATCAGTGCCCCTTCAGATAAACCTCACTGGATAAAAGGTACACTGGTAGATGCCATGGTTGTTACAGCAGACATGAAAATAGGAGCTAGCCGAACAAAGCTCCATTCCCCTAACAGGGAGTCTAGGGCTTTGGATGGATTTGGGAAGCAGATGTATGCATTGGCGACCTTCGCATTGTGATCACTGAATTAATTGGCTCATTTTACCAAGTTACAGAGGGACTTACTAAAGGTACTCTCTAATACTGCCCCAGGATCCATGTGTCAAGAGGAATAGAAGACCTTTTCCTCTAGGATGGCCACTCTACTGTTTGTCTCAAATGTGTCCAAGAGGCTAATCTTGCATGCTGCAGAAGGTACCTCAAGGGCAATTGGTTTAGGCATTGCCATAAGGAGACATCATTCATCAATGCCCCTTTGATGGATCATCACTATTTGGCCCAAATGTGGAAGACAGTCTCTCCCACTGTGAAAAGGATGGAAAGACCTTATCTGCTGTCAGAATCTGATTTTCTAGCCCACAATGGCCATTTTCCAGGAACCAACATGGAGGTAAGAAATTATGATTAAAAAAATCACAAGGGCCTTTCCAGTATTTACAAGGAGAATTTTCCCTTAAAGGCAGAAGGGGAAATAATTATAATGGGAATATACTGCCCACGTGGCAGAGGAGTTCCGCAGAACCAAGGATCTAGACATTCTTTCTCAGACTGATCCTTCCAGTACTCCTGAGCAGATGCCTAGCTGTCCTTCTCTGGAGGCAGTTGGGGGTGCCTATCTTTGCACCCAAATGCCTGGCTAGCCATTACAAATGACCACTGGGTGCAAAGGATCATATCCAGATGATATTATTTTCGTTTTTTCAAAACTTCCAGTCCAAAGAAAAATCTCCCCGATGTTCCAACCAATCAGAGGGAGTTGGCAGTCCAAAAAGGGTCATCCAGAAGGTCCCATCAAACCAAAGGGGGCCCAGAATTTACTTAAGTTCTTTTTAGTGCCAAAAAATACAGGGGATCTGAGGTCGATCTTAGATTTGACATCTCTGAACAAGTCTGTAAAGAACTCTTAATTCCAGATGGTCATGGTACACTCTTTTCTACCCTTACTCCAGAAAGATGACTGGATGTGCTCTATAGAACTTCAAAATGCGTATTAAGTTGGCCAGACCCTCCCGAAGGTTTCTGTGCTTCTAACTAAGAGCCAATCATTACCCTTTGGTCTTTCAGCAGCCCTCAGGGTATTCACCAAATGTATGGCAGTAGTAGTGGTTCACTTGAGACTGCTTCGATTTAGAGTGTTTCCTTATCTGGATGACTGACTGCTGACCACATCAACCAGCCATCTACTCACATAAGCCAGAAATTATCTGCTTCACCCAGCAAACACATTAGGGATCACTATAAACACACAAAATCTCAGCTTCAACCAGTCCAAGTGATAGACTTTATAGGGGTGTGTCTAGACACATGCAACTGTTTTGCCTTCCTACCTCTAAACAGAATTGTGTCTTTCAGGTTACATATCAAACAAATTCTAACCATTCCTTTGTCACCAATTGAATCTAACTTTGATTCCAACAGCTTGCCTTCACATGAGAATCCTTCAATGGACTCTAGCAGTACAATGGTCCTTACACCACTATCCATTGAATTGCTCAGTAAAACTATCTCAAGTGTGCAAAAACTCCCTATCATGGTGGCTTCTATCTAAGGACATTGAGGAAAGATGTCTATTTATTCTCCCTCCCCCCATGCCACATTGACCACAGATGCATCCCAGTTGGGGTGGGGAGGACATTACTTGGGATGAGCTGTTCAAGGCACTGAGTTGAGACAGGAGACTTCTCTGCATATCAGTGTTCTAGAGATGAGAGTGGTGCTTCTAGCGTTGCAGGCCTTTACAGAGCTTTCTTCCTTTAGGGACTATTGCAATACAAATGGACAACATGTCAGTACTCTGGTACATCAACAAACAGGGGGGAGCTAGATCTAACCCCTTTGTCAAAAAGCAATGAGAGTTTGGTAATGGGTGATCTCCCATACCAAAAAGAAGAGGTTCCACTACCAAGCCATGAGGGACATTACTGGTTACTTTCTTACTTTCAGATGAAACACCCACAACTCACACTGTGCAGTTAATGTCTTTCAGCCAGTTTGAGATCCATCTTACACATATGAGTCTATCTATAACATATTTAGCTTTTGTATTATACCAACATGAGGAATGGTGTCCAAGGCCTTAGCCAGGTCAAGATATACTGCATTAACTTCGTGGCTACCATCTACAGCTTTTGCAACTTTTTCAAAGATATTTACCAGATTTAATAGACAGAATCTACCCTTCACAAAACCAGCTGTTGGAGATCAAGTCTAATAAGATTCTTGATATCACAGTTTATAAGGTCATTTATAATATGTTCCATGGCTTTGCAGATGAGGTTTGTAATGCTGATGGGTCTGTTGTAAGGCCACCCTTATGGAAGGGCATCATCACTTCTGTGCACCACTCATTAGGGAAAAAAACAGTAACTAAGCAGTTTGAAGAGTGGGTCTGCAAGGGCATTCAAATACCTGACAAAGGAAGAGAAACCACAGCTTATGTTGAGCTGCTGAGATTATGATGGCATGTGAGTGTTCCATTATAATACATACACATATTTTGCCAAGACATAGATTTTCAAACTTTGTCACAATAAGCCTTCCTTAAACCACAGAAAACTACTCAAAACATCCCACATGTCAAAATGTAAAAGCCCCCCCCCCCGAAAAAAAAACACGCAGACAGGCTTGGAATAAGCAAAATCTGACTTAACAGCAGTACTGTTTTCATATTAATTGAAAATCAGCTGCATATTTCATTGGCAATTCTCATTCTTATTAAGTGCACCACATTTTATAACTTGCCTCTAAAATAAGTATGGGTCTCCCCCAGGTAACCAACCCCCACCATTTGAGAAATACTGGTCTAGCAGAGCATAGTTCCGTAATACAGGCAATGCATGCAGGTGTGGACTTTCAGCCTGCTGGTCTAGGCATGGTAGAATGACATCTGTATATTGTTTTTCATGTTAGAAACCAGCCTGTAAGTCTAAACTGCTGATTTGTTTGTTGAGAGTACATTGGTGTGACTGTGTTCTTCTACAAACTTTTGATTTTTATGGCCTAAGATTTTGCAACATAGTTTTGGTGTTAAAATTTCAAAGAATTACAGGCGGTTTTTTTGTAATCAATTTCTCTAGCTTTTAAGCTCCTAACATTTCATATTTTTAAACATGGCATCTCACAAAAGGCCAGCATTCTATATCTGGTACAGCCTGCAGTTTTTACCATTATGTGTATCAGAACACTAGGAAACATCTTTCCAAAACAGTTCTTAAACTCTTATTCTTCCAGCTCCTTGGCCACTGAACTTCATAATTAAAATTCATAGACCAGACTGATTTTCTTATCTGTGTAAATTGCATGCTGGGAGTAAATGATTTATTTTGGTTCTGTTGCCAGCTCTGTTAAGTTTTAAGTGTGCATTATATAATTAGTGCTCATTTTCCAGCAGACTGACTCATGGTTTCAGTTAGTAGTTATTTCATTTGTTTAACCTAGATAAGATTACTTTAGTAGTGTCAGGAAAAAAAATACTGCTACATCTGTTGCAATGCAGATGTGTTCACAGTGGAAATAAAAATAGATGTCTATGTGGGAATGTTTTGCTAAGGGCCAGAGCTGGCTCACAAAATAAAGACGGGAAAATACCGAACATGTATTAAGCATAGCCATTTCAAAGTTCCCACAGTTGTTTATCAGAATTTCTGTTTAGTATTTATATTTACTTATTTAAACTTGGGTCTGAGAATTGGTCCAAGACTTTTCAAACATGCTTTTTTGCAGTAGTCCTTAAGCTGAAATACAGGCAATTAACACATTTATGATCTCATAGGTCATAATCCGATTCTCAAATCAAAATTGGTCATTAAAGAATGTGCAGCCAAAATGTCAAGTCCACATAATAGTTATGTGATCCATCTTATGTAAATTCAAAAACAAAAATCAAAGGTAGTTTATTCCATAAGCTAGCTATTTTTTTATGTTAATTTCACTAAACTTTACTTTGTGTTTAGAACTGACCATCTTTAATGAACATGTTTTTGCTGGTGTTAACTCTATAGTGATGTACTGGTAGATTAATGTTTGCACTTTGAACTTCATTGTTTATTTTATTTATTTATTTTATTTATTTTACATTTGTTGACCGGGATAGTCCATCTGGATATATGTTCATTTTCAGCAGAGGCCCGGGGAGAAAAGCTCCATACATATTGCAAAAAACTATTTCATATACAGATGTAAATCACATTTTACAAATTCCATTCAGATTTGCATTCATTAAAAGGATCTAAGCATCACACAGTCACACAATGATATTAGGTTATTAACCAAATAACTAAGATATATAGTCACTTAGAGGCAAGAAAGTCCTCATTAGGCACGCAGTTGAGGGGGTAGAAGTTAGTCGGGGGTAAAGCAAGGACATAGCCATCGTCTTTTAAAGCATTGTTTAAGATTTTTTTTTTAATTGGGCTAAAGAGGGTTCTGAAGTTATGTCAGCAGGAAGAGAATTCCATGTTTTACCAACAGAGTTGACAAACAGAGCTTCCCCAGCTGAGTTGTTAGTTTTAAAAGTGTAAACTAACATTTTGTTGGATGATCGGAGTGTCTTGAGATTCTGGTAGGGGGTAATAAGACTTTTAAGAACAGGTGAATATTCGGACCGGTATAGGATCTTATGGGCAATTACTATTTGGTTGACCTGAAGTAGGTTTGGTAGTTCAAGCCACCCTAGAATATTAAGGTTAATGCAGTGGTGAGTTCTATAGGCTGTACCAGTGGCAAATGTAGCAATGTGATTATAGCATCTAGTAAACTTGTTCAGGTCAGTTTTACTCAAGTTTGTGAATAAGGGGAAGGCATAGAGGAGTGTAGAGAGTAGGTGCGTATGAGCAATAACAGTCCTAGCTAGGGGAGTTAGGAAGGGTTTAATCTTATATAGTGAGCCAGGTTTTTTTTTAACTGCTTTAATTGTATGGTTAATGTGCAAGTCAGACTTCAGGTTATTGTCAACTGTTACACCTAGGAGCTTGGTAGAGGGATCTGGAGAAATAAAGGTGCCTTTGTTGGATTTTTATGGAGAAGGTTGGGGGGGAGGTGGACCGTCAAGATAGAGAGAACACCAGCAGCTTAGATTTGTTGGGATTTAATATGAGACGATGATTAAGGAGCCAATTTTCAACAGCTTTAAAAGCATTTTGGTATAAAGACTGCAGCACTGTTGGGGATGTGGCCGAACACATTAGAGTCGAGTCGTCCGCGCATTGAATACAGGTAGCATCTGGGATGACCTTGTGCACGTCATTAATAAATATGGAAAATAGGAGGGGTCCTAAGACAGAGCCCTGGGGACTCCAAGCATGATAGGTAAAAGGGTGGATAGGTTGTCCTTCTATAGGACTGCCTGTTGTCTACCACTCAGATAGGATTGGAACCATTGGATAGCCTGGATGTCTAGGGAAATTGTTTCCAGTGTTTGTAGTAGTAGTTGGTGGTTTACCATGTCAAAAGCCTTGGAAAGATCTAAAAAAGATGGCTGAGGAAAGTTTATTACTGTTTCGGTTTTGATTTATAATGTGAGTGAAGGAGAGAAGAGCAGTGGTGGTACTGTGGTATGGTCTAAAACCATGTTGAGAGTTTGTTAGGACATTGTTCAGGAGTTGTCTATGGATGCATTTTTCCATAATTTTGGCTAGTGGTGACAGAATAGCTATGGGTCTGTAATTTGAGAGCTCAGTGAGCTGCTTCTTTATGGAGTGGGATAACATGGGATATCTTCCTGCTGGAGGGGATGGAAGACTCAGATATAGTTCTATTGATCAGAATGGATATTGAGTAGGCTATGGCATCAAAACTGCTTTTCGTAAGGGGTCTATACTATAAACATGAAAGCTCAAAATAGCGAATACATCTACATTGACACATAAAGGTCGATGTACAAAAAGAGCGAAATATGTAATCAGTGAAAATGAAAACGCCGAACGTATTTGCTTGGCCAGCAAGGCGATCATGGGGATGAGGAAATATATCCTTTTCCCCACTGTAGTGCGGTCTCGGAGTTGGTATACTTAAGTAGGCGGGGTGGGGGGGTGCAGGGGAGCTTGACCCCCCCCTACAAAAGTGTGCTAATTTAATTTTATTTAGTTAGTTTGTGCTTACCTGCATGGCGCTGTTGGTTGACTAAACACGTTTGGCGTTTTCATTTTCACCGATTGCGTATTTCGCTCTTTTTGTACATCAACCTTTATATGTAGATGTAGATGTATTCACTGTTTACAGCTTTTGTGTTTATAATATAGATCATTTGTAAGTACTCTGCTGGCAGCTAAAGTAGTTGGTTTTAATTTCTTGATTAGTTTTCGGATAAATGATGTTGAGATTGGTTGAAAGTTAAAGGTAGTTTTGGCACTGGGTGTAGTAGTAATTGAATTTGGGCCACTGGGGATAATTGACTAGCTAGATGCTAGATAGTTTCTGCAAAGAAGCTATTGAATGAATTGGCAAACTTGACTGGAGGTTTTTCATTAGAAGTTGATGGGGTAGGGGTGGTGGATTGTCCTGGGTGGGAGAAGTTTATTTATGCCTGCTGAAAATGTTTGCGGTTTATTTTGGTGTTTCTGTTGTAGGTGGCAATAATAGATTTTTTGTCAGTTATAACAGATTTTTTTGTATCATTCCTTAGCTGTCAACAACTAAGTTGATCTGTAGGGGCTTTTGTGGCTCGCCAAGTGGCCCAGGCTTTGTTTCTAAGTGAGATTTTTTGTCTGAGTTCTTCTGAAAGCCATGGGGCAGCTTTAGTTTTAGTTCTAATAGAGTGTGCTGGTGTGTGGGTGTCTAGGATGGCTAAGAATTTACTATTAAAGTATTTTACAGCTTCTTCTAGTGACAGATGTTTTAGGACTCACCAGTTACATAGTTTGAGTTCATTTTGGAAATTATTGAGGTCAAAATTTTTCTTGTTCCTAATTGTTTTATAAGTGGGTTGGTTAAGGATTTCAGCCTTTTGCCTGATTATATAGGTGAGAAGGTGATCACTTATGTCATCAGGCAGAGTCCTAGCTTTGTATACATGGAGATGACTGTTAATAAGCTTGTTAATTGCTTTGAAAACATTAATATAATTTTCCCTTTAGTTGCTTTGTAGGCATTTGTATAATGACATCTCACTATCCTATAATTAACTGAATGCAACTTTAGCTTTATTAATCTGTTGCTTAAGACAGACCTGTAGCTAGGTTTTCTGGTGTCCTGTTTAGTTCCCTGATATGGTACCCCCTTCAAATCTAAGCTATGATCCAAAGGAAAAAAAACAAATCCCTGACCACAAATGGAGTATCAGCATTAACTTCTGCATGCTTCTACTCTGCTACCAACCAGTCAGCATCCGTTTATCATGCCCCATAATAGCTTACACCGAGTGCTACAGTGCCATTCGCTCCACCCTGGCAAAACATTCTTGTGAAAGATCTTTGGATACAGTTTCTTTTAAATTGGGGATGAACATAAAAAAGAAAATGCACTATATTTTACAATTGTCTTGTTAAGGACTTACGTAATGTTACTATACCTGAACTGATCTTGAATTAATTGGTTTATATGTTAAATATAAGATGGAGTATGTTATCTTTCATATAGACTGCACACGATAAGTTGGTTGAAGTAATTATTCTCAGGCCTTTGTAGTGCTGTGTAGCTTGAATAGTAATTATTCCCAGGTATTTGTAGTGTTCTGTAGCTTGAATAGCTATTATTCCCAGGCCTTTGTAGTGCTGTGTAGCTTGAATAGTAGTTATTCCCAGGCCTAGTGCTGTGTAGCTTGAAAAGTAGTTATTCCCAGGCCTAGTGCTGTGTAACTTGAATAGTAGTTATTCCCAGGCCTTTGTAGTGCTCTGTAGCTTGAATAGCTATTATTCCCAGGCCTTTGTAGTGCTCTGTAGCTTGAATAGTAGTTATTCCCAGGCCTTTGTAGTGCTGTGTAGCTTGAATAGTAGTTATTCCCAGGCCTAGTGCTGTGTAGCTCGAATAGTAGTTATTCCCAGGCCTAGTGCTGTGTAGCTTGAATAGTAGTTATTCCCAGGCCTTTGTACTGCTGTGTAGCTTGAATAGTAGTTACTCCCAGGCCTAGTGCTGTGTAGCTTGAATAGTAGTTATTCCCAGTCCTTTGTAGTGCTGTGTAGCTTGAATAGTAGTTATTCCCAGGCCTTTGTAGTGCTGTGTAGCTTGAATAGTAGTTATTCCCAGGCCTAGTGCTGTGTAGCTTGACTAGTAGTTATTCCCAGGCCTTTGTAGTGCTCTGTAGCTTGAATAGCTATTATTCCCAGGTCTTTGTAGTGCTCTGTAGCTTGAATAGCTATTATTCCCAGGCCTTTGTAGTGCTGTATAGCTTGAATAGTAGTTATTCCCAGGCCTTTGTAGTGCTGTGTAGCTTGAATAGCAGTTATTCCCAGGCCTAGTGCTGTGTAGCTTGATTAGTAGTTATTCCCATGCCTTTGTAGTGCTGTGTAGCTTGAATAGTAGTTATTCCCAGGCCTAGTGCTGTGTAGCTTGAATAGTAGTTATTCCCAGGCCTTTGTAGTGCTGTGTAGCTTGAATAGTAGTTATTCCCAGGCCTTTGTAGTGCTGTGTAGCTTGAATAGTAGTTATTCCCAGGCCTTTGTAGTGCTGTGTAGCTTGAATAGTAGTTATTCCCAGGCCTAGTGCTGTGTAGCTTGAATAGTAGTTATTCCCAGGCCTTTGTAGTGCTGTATAGCTTGAATAGTAGTTATTTCCAGGCCTTTGTAGTGCTGTGTAGCTTGAATAGTAGTTACTCCCAGGCCTAGTGCTGTGTAGCTTGAATAGTAGTTATTCCCAGGCCTTTGTAGTGCTGTGTAGCTTGAATACTAATACAGATATACTACAGCTACTTAAGCTCAGTGACTGCAACTTAGAGGACTCTGGTTAGATGATTAGTGCCCCAGGCTGTGAAGGAGCCAGAAAAGGAGTATGGGAGGAAGTAGTCACTTTCCAGCTTACCTATTCTAGCAGGAATCATGGCAGCTGTAAGCCAGATTCCTAGCAAAGACTAGACATTCCAGAATGCAGCATACAGAGCTGGTGATGTGGTCCCACAAGTTCACTTTGCCACTAGATGGTGATGTACTCAAATGCAGGAGTCCATATGCAATTGGAGAGAGCAATATGGGAGTCCTTCAGGTCCAAGCTGTGCTAGTAGTAAGGCACTACCTCAGTTACAGCCTCCTGTCAGAGAACATGGATCACAAGACAAGAAGATGGTCAGCAAGCAGTGGTTTTAAAAAACAAAGAAGAAAATATAATTTAACTGTGGAGTGCTTTGCCGTTGGATTTGGTAAGTATCATGACTTTAAATGTAGTTGGATTGGAATGAATGGTAGTAATTTATTTACTTATTTTAGTTTGTCAAACGGGTGAGTGACCTGGTCAAAAATGACCCTTTTCAGTCACAACCTGGACCAAGAAGGCAGTAACATAAATATTAAACGTGCTTATACATTGGAGTAAGGTCTTTGTGGAAAGAAAGTGAGACATTGTTGTCAAACTATTACAGAATGGGTCTGTAGCATATGATAAATATATTCAGTAAAAGTATTTACATAGTGATGACACAAAGAGGAAGTCATTGCAGAATGTGGGATTCAGTCATTCAGGAAGGCAGTTCCAAATAATGTATGAACATCAATGGTAAAGTAATTTGTAAGATAAACATTTTTTAACCTTTGTTAGTGATCAATTAAGAATTGTTTAAGATGCTTTCATAACTTGAGGAAAGTTATTTAAAAATATGACGTGAACCATTACAAGCTACACAGCAGATGTTTGGGTCACTTGGCATATAAAAATTTCTGATGCTGTTTGTCCCTTCTTTTTCCCATAAGTTACGGTTCATGTTTGCCTCTCCAGGTCATTCATGTCACAAAATATTTTTCTGGTACATTTCCCAGCCACAGGCTGCTTTTGTTCTTTTTAAGAAGAATTATTCAAAAATCTCAGTTCAGTACCATTCTTTTCTTTTCTTTTCTTCTTTCTCCAAAATGTCTGTTTGCTGGAAATGTTTATTGCTTGTATTTCTTTACTAAACTCAGTTTTTTTTAGATACCATAGGCTTTAGTTCCTCTTGAATGCCATAGCTTCAGTTAATGAGTATGGAAAGCAAATTCTGCCTAACAAACATTGTTTTTGCCATATTTGATTCACTGTTGCCTACAGCACCCAAAAGTGTTTGTTTAAAATTCAGTGGTACTATAAAATGGTGCCTAAGGAAAACCCTACAAGTTTTTCTCATGCCCCTAAAACACCAGAAACTTGAAGTAGAACCATTGCAATTTAAGTTGTCCCAACTTGCCTGCTGTGTAAGTTTATAACTTAAGTCCCCCCAAAATGTAAGCTGCAACCAAGAAACTGTACTTTTAATTTAAACAACTTCAAAATTCTCTCTGCTAATAACACCACCATTGAAATTGTCCACCACACCAAGTTACTGGGTGTAGTCATTGACGATCACCTTCGGTTAGATCTTCACACTCAACAAAACATAAAGAAAAGAGGCCAGAAACTTGACACACTCTACAGAAAGAAACATTAACCTCCTCTTCCAAAACCACCATTGCTGAAACTTTCCTTATACCCTCTCTGCTTTATGGAACTCCAATTCTTACCAATTTATAGAACTCCTTTAAATCCAAATTGGAACAGTTGTTATAATAAAGTGGCCAGGTTTGCCACCGACTCAAAAACTAGAACTCATCACAATTTGTCACTAAAAAGCTAATCTGGTTAGAATTCCCCAACTACCTACTATATACCCAAGTTCTTACACTCCACAACATAGTCTAGAACTCCCTAGCCTGCCCAGCACTAAATAACATCATTACACCATACAACCTAAACAGAGCAGCAAGGCCCACAGTTAAAGAGCTTCTCTCTATATACAAACCCTCAAAGCCCACTACATTCCAAAAGCATGGAACTCTCTTCCACTAACAGAACTACCACTAACCTACTTGCCTTTAAAACTATACTGAATCAACACATACTCAACTCCTGGCTGTGCCCTTGCTCTGACCCAGGCTAATCTCTTCTCCAGCTTAGACCAAACTGTATCTATCTTCCACTGTCTTGCAACCTACACCTCTTTCACTCTGTATCTGTTTCACTACTTCACTTACTTGAATGTTAACCATTTGGCTTCTATCAAGGTAACTGCTTACTGTAATTCAGGAATTTTATTGCTATCTGTGTATATATAGTTTTATTGTTCTCTGCATGTTCTTGTCCTCTGTACTGTACAAATATATATATATATATATATATATATATATATATATATATATATATATATATGTTTCTTGTATAAAGATTGCACATGTCTGTATGTAACTGGAGCTTTTCTCCCCAAGTATCTACTGAAAATGGGTTATTTCTGACCCAGTCAGACCTTCCCGGTAAGCAAATGTCAAACAAATAAATAAATCACTTAGACAGGTTCAGAGTCATGACAAGAAGCACTCTAGATATTCTCACTCTATCCGTGAGGTAAAAAAATAAATAAATAAAAATATTATTTAGCTGAGGAGCAATGAAAATTTTAAGTTTTCTACCTTCATAGCTATAGAACCTTCTACCATTGCTGATGAGGCTTCCATGCTTCCAGTAAAACTGTTTTTTTCTGTATTGTATATCAGTGTGTAGCATCGTGTGTGTGCATGTGTATCTTACAGATATGGATGGGCTGGAATGGATTAAATAATGCCCAATTTCCCGTCTTTTAAGGAGAAAGGGAGACAACTCAGTAATCTGGTAACAACTGATGAAATAGTTCTCAGAAGGAGCAGACATTAATTAAAGGTGCTATGGACTTAGCACATACCCTGATTAGAAATCTGTTGTAGAAAGTAGTTCACTTCCTTCTAGAATAATCATGTCTGTGCAGTGTGTGTTGTCATAGTTATTCTCAGGTCCCATTTATAGGACAAGTTGCTGTGCAGTCTTGAAACAGGACGGGATTGATCACCTTATCAAAGCAACCATCCAGAGCCAGTTTGGATCTACAGTGTAAATTACAAAACGAGATTTATGTACCCAAAAAGGAAATCCAAGAGTATGTGAAGACAAGTTAAGAATTCAATTGAGGGGATCCTGGTGGCAGCTAATGTGACTGCAGATGGTGATGAAAGGGGAATCCATGTTAGTTGTTTGAGCTGTGAACACCTAGAAGACAAGCCAGCAGTAGAAATTAATGACAAAGAAAGACAGATGAAAGTTACAAGAAAATCCTACTATAAGCTATGATTGCTTATGTATCAAAATACACGCTTTAATCACTCAGCCAGATTGACTGACAACTCCAAGGGATAAGCAAAAATTCCACAGAAAATAGCAAAGATGTGAAGAACTGTCCGGCTGCTGGAGATAGGGCTGAATTGTCCAACCCCCACCCCCACCCAAAAAAAAAAGTTTCTCATGAAAACTTGCTGATATAGGTAAAATAAGAAAATGAAAAACAAACAGTTTGTCATGCTAATGCAACAAAAAAGTGAATAATCTTGATGCTTTCTCTGAGTTTACTTGTCTCTTTCAACTGTTTGCTTCTCATATTCTTTTTATCCATCCTGTACACTTTGTGTCATTGTTCACTCACCACATTCGTCAACATACAGCTATGATAATGACAGTGATTGTTTACTATAACCATTGAAGGCAAGATCATAGCAACGACTGGTCTGGGAGCTCTTCTTGGAGTTCTTACTGTTGTGAATGGCAGCATATTGCTATGATTTTTGCCCTGAGATTTAACCTTGTTCCAGTTAGTTTTACTGATTAATTTTATAAAGTCAGAAATATGTAAGGGTACGCAGATTATTGAATGACTTCCTTATCACTAAGTATACAGGGTGTAGTGTAAGAAGTCATTGTATTCTTCTCTAGCATCCATTGCCACTTCCCAGTCTGGCTATCCTCAGCTGTAACTAAAAAACTGTAGACTGAAAAAAAGGTACTTTCTCTGAGCTGGTGCTCCTCACTTCCATCCTAAGGAAGAGTGCTAGGTCCTCAGCATCCAGCCCCTCATGTCAAAATGGAAAAAAAAAAAAAGAATATCCATTTTAACTACTTGCTACAACTTAGACTGCAGAAACTATTTAGTTGTATTGTTTTACTGGCTATTATATCTCACAATCCAAGTGTCCCCTGTAACAACAGCTCTTTACCTTTTAAAATTATGATGGGAGGAGGTGAATTTCAGCATAACAGCCAAATGCCCTCCCTGTCATTACCTTAGCTATTTGAGCTGCTAATCAAACTCAGGTTGCCTGGACCATTGTTAAGGCTTTATCCCCCTACACCATGGCACTGGCACATTTAAAAACTCATTGTCAGATTTTTAAAAATAGAATGATTTTTTTCTTGTGAATAATATCTCTATACCCCATATTAGGAATACTGTCCCTTCATACTTTATGTAAAATAACTAAGATCACTGCAGGTCAGGGTAAATATTTGATAGTGTTCGTTGCTGTTGTTGATCCTTTGCTTTTGTTACAACTTGTATGGGAGTGCAGAACATATTAAAATGTAATGTTGTAAGGTTGCAGACTTTATAAAATCAAATTAGCAAATGCTTCTAGGAAGACTCAGTAGGCCAGTAAAATCAAACTGAATAATTTGCTGTCCAGTGGAATCTGAATGTGAAGTCAGTGAGATGAAAAAACAGCTGAAGATAGAGAGAATATGGTTCAGTGCACAGTGCTGGTCCTAGATTAAGATGTCAATGAATAATATTCTAAGAAGCAAGCAACGCCTTGTACAGCCAAAGGAATTTTCCCTCTCAGGGAACTGATGTATACTTTAAAGGGTCCTGTGCACTGTATCTTGAAAAACAGTCACTATGTATGTCCAGGTAGTAGTAGCTTGTTAACAATTAACATTGCTCCTAAGTTATATGCCTGCCACGAAGGTGTGGTAAATGCTGATTTGTTGTACACTTTTGTTTTTTTCCTAAGGTTAAGAGCTCAGTATAAAGGGATGAGAGCAGTGATACTGACAGTAATATAGGAAACTCACGTACAGCTGCTTCCTATTAAGACACTCATTTGAAAGACTGTAGCTTAATGAGAGCACTCGTGAAGCAGTTCAGGATATTAAATGGATTTTATTTAGTGTGGGAGGTTAATTGAGAGCTGAAGTACTGAGTGGAACTTAGTGACTAATGAGAAGATTTCAGCTATTAATTGAACAAACAGAATGACTAATATTTGGGTTTCACAGTTTAAGAATTAAGCACACTTATCTTTCAGGCACTCTGTTACATGGATTTTGTGTGTGGTCTCAGGTCAGGCAGGGTCTAACAGCAAGATAGCTAGCAGTCTTTTCTTTTTTATTTTATATATATATATATATATATATATATATATATATATATATATATATATATATATATACATACACACACACACACATATATATATATATATATATATATATATATATATATATACATACACACACACACACACACACACACACATATATATATATATATATATATATATATATATATACACATATATTTAAAGTTATAAATTGATATAGCTATCTATTCAGTAGTCAGTGACTCTCTCTACAATACCCTAATTCAGATAAAAGGAAGAAGCAGATCATCAGAAATCAGTGACTGAATCCTGAATTGAGGTATGTTTACCTTTCAGAACTGTGCTTCTTACATATGCATGATCCATATGAGGATTCGGTTTCCCAAGGTTCATGGCAACACACATCCCCCTTGTGCATATCACAGATGTATAGTGAACCATAAGTGCTCAAAACATCACATCCACAGCGACTGTAGTATCCCAGTGGCGGTGTGGTGCCAGTCTTACAAAGGAGCCAGTATTCCAAGGTTAAAAGTGTTTCTCTGCTTAAAAGTGAAAGTGCCACAGCTCACATCCATGCATCTAGTCTGTGGAGTGGCTTTCAACCTCCACAGGGCATTGAGACCATCATCCCAAACAGAGAAACAGGAAAACTGGAGTTAAGCAACTGTGGAGAAAACTTTTTTATTATTTATTCATTTATCCTTTGTTAACTGGAGTAGTACCGCTAGGTTAGTGACCTCTTTTCAAGGGAGACCTAATGTGGTATTTGCAGTACTGGGGAAAATTTGGAGAGGGCATCTGGGAACTTCCCCTACTCTTTTTGAAAGGTTTACATCCACCTGAGCTACCACCAACTCAAGTAGATGGGTCTTCAGTTTAACATCATCCAAAGCAAGAATTATTATTTTGGTGAACACATAAAATCCAGGAAGCACCAATATCTAAATGCAAATCTAAATAGTTATCTGAGTAACCACTAGTTGCTCAGTGTTCATGTTTAAGTTGTCAGAACTGGAAAGACAAACATCTTCATGCTGCATGCCAGAAGCAGAGTGGAAGCCTCCAGTGCATTCTGTGGGTTTTGCCATGATTCACATATCAATTTCTGATCAGTTCACCTCCGAACAACATGAGTAGTATACCAAGAGAGGTATTTGACTTTATGGATCACAGTGGTGCACAGAACGCTACAAGTTGGAAAGCACTACCTAGTCAAAGAGTTTAAAACAAATTAGTGGGGGCCACAGAATTGCAGCCGATGTGCCCTGGTATTATACAAAGAAATGTGGTCTGGTAGAGACTGTAAAAGCATGACAGAACCACAGAGGTGAGATATCCATGCGATGGTGAACAGCATGGGGTTAGCTTTAAGGACTGTCTGGGCAGCAAGATGTTTTAGTGTTCCTGGATGGCCTTGTTGCAAAAACTGCTTCACAGATGGAACACACTGGATCACATGGATGCACTAGTGTTTGTGGCTATTCCTACCAGTGCAAAAATATATGAGTAGCAGAATATCTAAGACATTGAGGCAGTATGTGTACTACATGTGAATGTGTCAAGATTCATATTCAAGAAAAGCTTCCCTTCCTCATGATGTATTCATGTGTAGCATGCATCCTTTGGAACTGAATTTTGTGCATATAAAAGAGAATGAACTGTTTGTATAGTAGCACACTGGTGTTGCAGCTGTAGACCAGCATAATTAGAGACATGGCATATGGGATGTTTGATGTTTTCCCACTACGGCAAAGTATAGGCTGATGTTTGTAGGACTTTGACTGTGGAGATATATTTCAATATCAGTATGTGTGTGTGTGTGTGTGGTGTACTCAACGAATATCTACTGATGATTTAATGTGTCATCAAGCATGTGTACCCTTGAGGGGTGTCGCTCATCCGTCTCTAACATAGATGACAAGCAGGTGGGGTATTTAATTTAGATGATGCTTACATCTCAACAGCTTACTGCAAAATGGCAGTCAGGCTCGCACTTGCTCAGTATTTACACACTTGAGCAAGCCTTTGGAAAGCCTCCCTCTTAAAAAGATTTCCCTTGGTAACACCATTAGAGTTAGACATACATTATTAGAGACATTAGAAACAAGCACAATGTTCATGTCCAAGTTGCCGTGTATCTGTTACATGGTTTGGAAATATGACCGGATCTCGTAACATAACAATCTGGAAGGAATTTAGCAAAAGGGACAGTCTTCGGTGAACAACTTGTATCAGGAACTTCTGGACTTGTCACAGGAATGGGAATATTCCCGGGAACTTCCTCTGGAATTGCAGCACTGGGGCAACTCACTCTGAGATGAAGAGTCTTTCTCACAGGCTATATGCTGTGGTATAGGCTTGGACATCAATCTCAAATGTTACTGATTCCACCTAAACTCTGCTCTTTGTGATTCCACAGTGTACGATCTTGGCTCTAGGAAAATATACTACACAACACCAGTCCGATCATAACTTTGGACATTTGCATCCTTACCACTTCTCCTTCTTGTAATGGATTGAGCAGTTTGTGGTCTTATTGTAGTAGGACGTTTGGATTAAATGCTTCATTAGCAGATTGGCTTTCACTGACCTGTTGTTCTTAACACATGGAACCAACAATTGACTACTGATTGGTAATGTGGTTCTGGTTCGTCTCAACAGAAGTCTCTGAGCAGGGGAACCAAGATTTTTATCATGAGGAATGTTTCTGAGATTCAAGAGATTCAGAAAAACATCACTATTGTCTCATTATGACTTCTCTAGTAACTGTTTTGCACATTGAACTGCACGTTCTGTGAAACCATTTGACTGCAGATACACTGGGTTACTAGTGACATGAATAAAGTCCCATTCTTCAGCAAATCTTTTGAACCGTTGGCTTTTAAACTGCATGCCATTGTCAGAAATAACTGTGCAGACTACCATGGACTGCAAAATGACGCTTCATCTTAGTAATGACAGTACTGGATACTAGGTTAGGAAGTAGGTCAGTCTCGAACCAATTGGAGTAAGAGTCTACTAACACCAAGTAATGTTGACCATTCCACTCAAAAATGTTGGTGGCTACTGTCAACCAAGGTAGTTGAGAAATCTGGTTTAGCTGAAGAGGTTCCTTCCGTTGATGTGGATTTGTACTGTTACACACAGAACAAGATAAAAGTACTCACTCAGTGTCTTGTAGAAGGCCAAAATACTAGATCTCTCACCCTTCTTTTGATAGAGTCAGTTAATGGGTGACTATGATAAAATATAGTAATGTACTCTTGTTGCAAGGACTTTGGAACAATTACTTTCAGACCTTTCATAATGATACCTTTGTCAGACAAAAAAATATTTCTGTATGGAAAATAAGGTTGCACTTCTTGAGGTAAACTAGATTGCTTTGACTACCATCTTTGATTGATAAAGTAGTTGAGCCTCTGTAAAACTGGATCTGTGGCTATATGACCTCTAAGCTCATCAAGACGCTTGGAACAAAAATTTCTCACTCCCATGACTTCAAAATCAAGGTACTCATTCTCTTACTGTTCAGTTGTCTTTCTTGGCAATCTGGATAATGTATCAGCAAGATAAAGAAGTATGCCTTTCTTGTAGACAAGAGTGAAATTATACTTTTGCAATCTCAGCATCATGCATTACAATCTGGTTGGAGCTGAATGCATAGGCTTTCTCAAGATAGTGACTAGAGGTTGATGATCTGTCTCGATCTTGATAGGTCTACCATAAACATAATCATGGAACTTAGAACATGCAAACATAATTGTTAAAAGCTCTTTCTTGATCTGGGCATACTGTATTTCACTTTGGGTAAGAGTTATCGATGAACAGACAACAGGTTGACCCTGTAGTAGAATGTCTGTATCAAGAACAAATTTTGAAGCAAAACACAAAAGTGTAACTGGCTTGTGGACATCATAGTATCTGAGAGTTGGTGGACTAGCAATTCTCTGTTTCAGGATGAAATGCTCTTTGTTTTTTCTCTAACCAAGACCAGAATACATCTTTACGTGTCAGATCTCTGAAAGGTGCTGAAAGTTGGCTCAAGTCTGGAATGAACTTACCTAGGTAGTTAACCACACCAAGAAACCATTTCAGGGCTTGAACATTGTCTGGAGCTGGCATCTCAAGAATGGCTGTTTGCTTAGAAGGGTCTGCTCGTAGGCCTGAACTAGTAAATAAATGACCAACATAAGTAACCTCTTGTAGCCTGAATTTGCATCTCTGTGGATTGAGCTTAAGGGTCACTTGACATAGGCTTTCCAGAATGTTTCTGAGGTTTCTGTCATGCTTAGCTTCACCATTACCTCCTACTAGTATGTTGTCTACTATAATAGCACAAGGATACCTAGAAAAAATTTGCTCCATTGCTCGTTGAAAGACTTCACTTGCAGAATTTATCCCAAGTTGCATTCTCAAAAATCTGTACCTGCGAAATGGAGTACTGAATGTAGTGAGCAATGATGATTTCTTGTCAAGCTGAATTTGCCAAGATGAACTCTTTGCATCTAGGACAGAAAAAACAGTGGCATTTGGCATCAGAGCTGTGACTTGTTTGAATTTGCACATTGGGTGATGAGGTATTTTTAGTGCTTTGTTCAAATCTCATGGATCAATATAGATTCTGATGTCATCTGAGCTTTTCTTGTGAGCTACCACCATGGAAGATACCCATTCAGTTGGTTCTGCAACTGGACAAATCAAACTTGTTGCACCATTTTATCTAGCTCGGCTTTGACTCTGTCCTGCATGGCTATTGGAACTTTTTTGAGCTGGCCTGATAATGGGACAGACATCTGGGTCTTACTTCATGGAGTACACAACTGGAAGCTTCCTAGTTTGTCTTCAAAGAGATCAGTATAGGTAGAAAAAATGTACTGGGAGGAATTAGAGTAGTTGTCTTTCATGCTAACATGATGGACTTCCTTATTAAATGAAAGTAGTCCCGTTTTCAAACTGTCTCTGAGCCCTAATAATGACTGGATGTGCCTCTTGACCACATAAAATAGCAAGTTGTAACTTCTCCCAGCAGAGTAATATAAAAGCACTACTGAACCTTCAGTCTGAATTTCTTCACCACCACAAGCAACAAGCTTTGCACACTTTGCCAAATCAAGCCTTTCACCATGACACACACTAGCAAATGTTTCTGCTGATATGACATTGCACTTGGAACCTGTGTCAACTTTGAGCAAAGTAGGTTTGCCATTTATCCGATCTGTGCAAAATACTTCAATCTTTGCCCTTAAATCTACTGCATCACCTGTTTCTTTTTTTTTTTCAATAATTTTTATTTATTATTTACAATAATACAGAACAGCAAGTAAGATGTAACAAAAAAAGAACACATATGATCATTAATCAATTGTTATACATTGAAAGTGATACAATAAGAGGTAAATCAATCAAACAATACTATCTACACTATATACATAGATGCTTTCAATATTCAGGTGAAAAGGCGTAACAATTAAGCAAGGGTTATTATGAGTAAAATATAAAAGATAGAGGAAAACATCTAAGAGTTAGGAATATGAGTTGTTATGAGATCTCTTAGTGGTAGTTTAGTATGAGCAATTGTAATGAGCTACACTAGAATAATGTTAAACACTTGTTCCCATAATTTCCTGACTTTAATATTTTTGTCCCTTTTATCAATTAGTATTTTATGGGATAATAGGTGTTTGGTCACCATCAATCTAAAATTCTCCCAAGAGGCATTAGTTGGATTAAGCCAATTGGATGCTATATAGTGTTTCATTAAAAGGAAAATATTAATCAGAGTAGCTGCTTGATTTTTAGAGATATTGTATGGAAGGATATGTAACAGAGTGAATTCTCACGTGAGTGTAGATGTCTGATAACCCATCTTTTGTAGTTGAAGTTTGAGGGAGTTCCAAAGCTTATGTACACATTTACAGCTCCAGAATAGATGGAGTAAATCGGCAGTTTGGTCTTTAAAGTGTGGGCAGAATGGGGATTTTATAGGGTTAAATTTATGTAGAGTAGCAGGTGTGAAATATGCATTGTTATAAATCATAAGTTGGGTGAATGCTAGTTTTTTGAGGGGTATAGATTTTATTGTTAGGTTAATTGCTTGGTTTAATTGGTGGCTATCAATGGACGAATTAATCTTTCTCCAATAGTCAGAAAAGAGTATATTCTTCTGGAATTTAATGTCTTTGATAATTTTGTAGGTATTGGTGGTGAATTTCTTAGTTGAGAGGTTAGTTTTCCAAAGTAAGTTACAGATTACTATATCCTTGTTGGTTATGTTGATGTCATGGAGATAACTGGAACACAGCTCTTTAATTTGTCTCAGGATCACTAGGTATGATTAGGGGAGGTTTAATTGGTTTCTCATTTCTTGTAGAGAGCAATTCAGATAAGGGTAACTGCATCACATGTTTCATGAAGCACTGACACACCATCAACATAAAGAGTAGGGTTGCAGCTTTCTGTTTACTCGTTTCTTGAAATGTTCCGTTGTGGTCCTTTTGATTTACAAAACCTTCTAAAATTATTCCATTTATTGCATTTGTGGCATTGCTGACCAAAAGCTAAACATTCTCTCTTTTAGATTCATAATTTCCACCACAATTACGGTGGTTGGCAATGAAACTAGGTTGGGGCCCATGCTTTGAATTTGCTGAATCACTCATGCTTCACTGTGACTGTGCGAAGTCTGGAATTTACCAGGGTTTACCAGTGAGTGCTGCAGGGGCTACAGTTGCTCTCATGTGCTTGGGCCTGTTTCTTTTAACCAATGGCTGCATACTATCAGCATGAGCTCTAGAAGTTACTGGAAGCATGTATCTCTCATTTGTAAGAGCATATTTATGTACTTTTCTCTGAGCTGGTATATATGACAAATCTCAATAGCCTTATTTCAAAGTTAAAAAACTATCACAAAGCAAAATCATTCTGACAGCAGCATCTTTAATAACACACACAAGCCTGTCTTTTATCAACTTGTCCCTTAAATCACCAAGTCTGCATATTTTAGCCTTATTTTTCAAGTCAGTTATATATGCTGCAAAAGTTTCACCAGGTTTTTGATCCCTTGTGTAAAATAAGTGCCTTTTCATTGTAACATTTGTCTGGGGGTTACACATTTCTCTAAATTTACATTTTAAGCACTCAGGGTCCTCCCTTGACTCAGCCTGTATGACAATATGATGGTTTCCTCCCTCTCCTGCATAGACAGCAGGTGCATACACAAATGAATGTTTCCTTTCATTGGCTTCTGACCCAGCTAAATTAAGCAGAATAAATGCCTTTGTATGGTCATCTCTTTCAGAAAATGCAGCCTGTATGAAAATGTACTCTTGCTCAAACACTCTACAGTTCTCTGCAATATTATTGTCAAACACAAGTGCACTGGGTCTAAACCTATCCACCATCCCCACAAAGTATGCACAAACACACTGAAAATATGGCCCTTGTAATTATGTACAATCAAACTGTTCTATGAGCTTGTAATAACATTCAAATGCACAATAAATTCTTTGAAATGCTTTACTTTGTGAAATATGCTCTGTAATGGCTCTGTTTTGCAAAATAACTTTACTGTAATATTGCACAAACGTGAACACTTTATACACTTCTGATAATTCAGATATCTTTAATTAATACAAAAAATATGTGCTTAGCAAAAGTGCGGTCGTTTCCTCAGATTTTATTAGTTTTATGCAATTCAGACTTTTATTTCAAATATTTTCTGTAGTAATTTGAATATTTATATCAGTATCGGACATATCAGTTTATTCAAATATTGTTTAGAGTGTTCTGTATGCCTCATATAGTTTTGAGCAAGTTTTAATACCTGAAATTTGTTTCTGACATGTTTTGCGAATTATATGTGCAGTAGGGATGATTCACTCCTCTATATTCCTCCATTGCCAACTGGGTACCTCTCGGACTTAAGTGGAAGACATGCCGCTTCTGACAGTATATCGCTCATCCCTCTCTAACATTGATGACAAGCATGTGGGGTAGTTAATTTAGATGATGCTTACATCTCAACTGCCAAGAATATAATAGGCAGCCAGCTTCCAAAGCTTAAGGGCACCTTTCACACACCCAAACAGTCAGGCAGCTTCAGCTGACTACAAGGCAAGTTTGGGCACAAAGCCCTTCGGAGTTTTACTGCTGCCAAAGAGAACACTTCTCTGAGGCTTTTAATGATTGACTTTGGCTTGTGCTTTACAATACTAGGCAGGTAAGTTCTCTTTGTGGAAAGCAACCTTTCATTTTCTTAATTTTGTTGATGTTTTATTACGTTTCTCTTCAGTAAAGTTATTTTAAAGCTAGGAGTGTTGTGTTTTAATGGACTCTCTCAAAAGTTTTATGTACTTTCAAATGGAATGCTTGTATTTGCTGTCAGTTTAAAAGTGGTATAAACTAACTGAAAACATTTTTTCTGTGGAGACATTGTGTTTATTTTACTTTTGTGGGGCTGGTATAGTGTTTATTTTACTTTTGTGGGGCTGGCATAGTGTTTAAAGTACTTTTTAATGTTTTTCTATCAAAAAAGTAACTATTGTGGATTGGTGATGTTCACCAACAATTTCTGCTTGCCCAATCCTACTTTTTCTGATAAGGATAGGAAAACTATTGATAGGTGTGGGAAAAAAGTGTATAGTTCTGCAACTTTGATTTTCATAATTTTGAATTGTCAGGCTAGTATATTAAAGAGTGTACTGACAAATTCTGTTAAGTATGATGAATGTTTTATCTGCAGTTTCTTCCTGTGAGGAAAAAAAACATAGTCTCTTCTTTTGCGTAGATCACTACTAATTGTTTACAGTGCATGTATGACTCTACTGATGCTTCTTCCAGGGCTATGGCCTCTGGTAAGGAATTGAGGAGGTTTGCATTGCTGCATTCTCAGAACCTTCCAGATGATATTAAAATGAGATTTGAAATTCTCCCTTGGAAAGAGATTTAGGATTAAGTCCCTCTGCTGCAAAGCTGAAATGAGCTGAAAAGAATATTAGAAATGGCTGCTAAATGTACCTTTATAGAAGAATAGTTGAGGCATGTATTTACAAGTATTGCACAACCTGTGAGACAAGTGCAAGATAGGGTCAAGATATATTTATATAAACATAATATTTACATATATATGCTTTTATATATATATATGTATATATATATATATATATATATATATATATATATATATATATATATATACATATACACACACACACACACACACACACACACATATTATGTTTTAGTTATGTGTAATGTTTCTTTAATTATGAATTGATGATCTGATGCTGTCACTCTTGGTGGTTTATTTAAATTAAGAAAGTTTTTTCTTTCATGTTTTTTGTCTGAAGAAGGTCGTACATTGTTACGCCCAAAAGCACTAACAATAAATTTGGAAAGTCTGGTATACCATGTTGCCATTTTGTTTGTTCTCTGCAGTTTAGTTTTTGTTTTATGATATTGGTTTTAACATGGCAAGTGGTTTGGATCCAGACTCACAGCTTCTGTTCTCTCAGGACAAGGTGAATTTTCAATCTGAAGGTGGAACAAGCTCCATTGGGAACCTGACACTACTAATCCAAAACCTGACTTCTCGTGTGGATGAACTATTGCTGAGACTTAACAATTTTGCCACACAACACCTCAGGTGGCAGAACCTGCTGTTTCTGGAACTAGGGGTAACTTGACTTTATCGAATATTTCTCCTGAACCTCTTCCTTTAACTGTTACTGCCAGATTGCCTAATGCTTCTGCTCCATTAACTATTAGGCACCAAGAAGAAATTCAAGTTCAGGGAACTAGTGATATAGCCCCTAGTACTTTACCCTCTCTCATGGACTGTTTGAATTCAGCTATTCATTTAATTTATAGTGCTGCAGTATTAAATAATAACATGCACACTAATAACCAATCTACTGTCCATAGTATTGTTGAAAAACTAAAGCAATTTAATCTGAAACTGTTCAAATACAAGAAACTGCAACTTGAAATCACTTATTAACGTGAATGTGTTTCCCGTTCACATATACCAAAGGGGCTACGACAATGGCGTTTTCCTTCTGGACTGGTTCAAAATTTTATCTTTTCATAAAGAATTACTTAGTCTCTTTGACAGGCAGGGATGTGAGTTCCTTACTTTGCTTACTACTCACTATTCTTTTCAGTTAGATGCATTAAAGAATGAATTAATGGACCTAGAAAGAAATATTAAGGAAGATACTCATTTTCTTAGGTATAAATACCATTACATCTATATTTATACCGGTATTGAGCTGACAGTGGATAAACTAAAGGTTGTGAAAATTAAAAAACGTCAGCATGACCAGAGGGACTATAACAATGGTACAGCCTACCCCCCCCCCTTTTAGTTGGTGCCACTGTCAATCATTCACTTGTTGAATCTGATTTGCTGAATAACTTAGAAAGGGATTCCAGTCAAGTATCCACCCCTTCTGGCCTAGTAGCTGACACTCAGGCACTGAATACACCAGAATCTGCAACTGCTCTTTCTCCCAGATGCAGTCAACGCATTTTAAACCAACAAGGGACTAATTCTCATGATTCCCACACTTCGGGTTTTCAGAACCGCCACAATGTGAACAATTTGAGATCAGGTGACTCCAACAACACTTCTCGTCACAACAAGAACAACAACAGACACCGGAGATGATATCTGTGCCTGTACTAAGTTCTTCTGCTACTGGTGGTGATGCACTCTACCCTCAAATTCTTTTAAACCAAACAGGTTACTTTAAACTCTGTAATTTCACGGAGTTTGATGTACCAACTGAAGCTATAGACATTTTAGCTATGGGACTGCCGTTTGTGCCTCCCAAGCATATGAGCCTTGCTAATACCTTGTTAGACTTAAAGCTGTTTGTTCGTAAATTGAATTTAAGCATATTATTAGGTGATCCACTGTGGCGACCCCTAACCGGGAAAAGCCGAAAGAAGAAGATTAGGTAATACCATTAATCCTATTGCTAACCATTGTATTTCTAGTATATTTAACCCACCCTTCACAACTTACTGTTAGTGTTTGAAAAGCTGTGTGAACTTGACTTGAGGAATGTTATGCAGGGGCAACCTTACAACAATAGAGTCTTTAAGAATACTATGTTAGAGAACAAGCTGAATGCACTTGATTTTTTGAGAAATTTTAATATTAAGATTCTCAAGTCGGATAAAGGTGGTGGCATGGTGTTAATGACTGAATAAGACTATTCTAATAGAATGATAAATATCTTGAGCTCTGAAAAATTATAAAAAAGCATCCGTTAATGGAGCTTATCAACATATTAGGCCATTATTAAATTACCTATTTATTGATTGTATGGTAGATTTAGACACATATAACTACCTGACTATACCATCTCCAGTTACACCCACCATATTTGAGCTCCCTAAGTTACATAAGAACTTAGATAACCCACCACTCCAGCCTGTTGTTGATGGCCGTAATAGCATCATGTATGGATGTGCTAAAATAGTTGATGCTAAATTGAATAAACACCTTAAGGGTCAGTCACAAATTTGTCGTGACTCGTGGGATTTCTTTAAAAACATCAATGACCTGGCTTCAGTGCTGAATATAACTTACTAACTATAAATGTCTGGGATCTATATACAGTTATCCCACAAACGTTAGGAATTATGTGGACCCGAGAATTCTTACATAAGTTAGGTGCTGCAGGTGAGGAGATAAACCTGATTAAATATCTGCTAGATATTATTTTGACTAATAATGACATCTTTTTTGGGTGTGATATATACCCTCAAAAATCAGGGATAGCCATGGGTTCCCCCTGTGGGGGGAGCTTTGCTAATTGTGTCATAGCATACTGGGAAAATAAAATGTTATTTTGCCATGACTATTTTAAACAGCATGTTGTATGGTATACACGCTATCTAGATGATATATTTGTTGTGTTTAATGGTGATGAAACTCATGCTTCAGATACTGTCAGAGATGACCAACTTTTTGAAATTCACATTTGAATTTAATAGTGAATTTATAGCATTTTTGGATGTGTTATTAACTAAAGACAGGGTTAATCAATGTTATACTGCAAGAATATATCGCAAACCTACATACTCAAACTTTTTTTTACATTTCGAAAGTACTCATCCATACTACCTAAAGTGATGTGTTGTAAAGGGACAACTTGTACGGGCAGCCCGTATCACCACACTAGAACAAGATTTTTCAGATGAATGTCTATTGCTTAAAGAAATGTTCCTAGCTCATGGATACCCATTAAAATTAATTGATGAATTGATATTTGAGGTTACCCATAAGCGTATATCAGGTTGGTTTAGACCTGTATTGTGCAGTCTTACACAAGCAGAAGAGGAAGGGCTAAACAATTTAACATTACCTAACAGTGTTCAAACTGATAAAAATGATGTTAACTTTACATTAACTTTCAGTACTTCATTTTCACTTGATGCAAAACAAAGCGAATATATTATATAAAAATTGGGCTGTGCTTATTGACGATGCCCGTATTAGAGACAAAGTCCCAGAAGCATCTAAAATAATTTATAAAAGAGGCTTTAATCTTAAAAGTTTTATTGAGAGAGTTTACAATAAGAATTTTGCCTATTCCATTAGTGGTAGATATAATTGCAACATCCCAGGAGTGGTTTTGAGTGCCAAAGCTGTCCATGGTTTTATATAGGAAAAAACTGAAAGACAATTGAAGCAACAAATTTATGAACATAAGTACAGCATACATAAGCAAGTTTGTAATAATGCACTAGCAAAGCATGTAATTGAATTTCCTGGGCATTCCTTCTTATTTCTTGTGATAGAGCAGGTTAAAGAAAGCATTAGAGGTAGGCCATGGCAATTATTATTGGAGCAAAGAGAATTATGGTGGCAAGTCCTAACCAATGCTTATATGTACCCAGGTTTAAATGAGTCATGTTCCTTAAAATGTTTATTAAGATTACAGTCGTTAGAAAGACGTTAACTTGTTCAGAACTCACTGTTTTACCTTGTCTTGGAGACAGGTTTAAGTTTTTCATACTGTAGTTAAATGTATTTTTATATGTTTTAGAGAGGGTGTTTATTTATATAAACATAACAATATATACATACACACACATGTATATATATTTGTATATATAGTTTTACATATGTATACATATGTTTTAGTTATGTGTAATGTTTCTTTAATTATGAATTGATGATCTGATGATGTCACTGTTGGTGGTTTATTTAAACCAAGAAAGTTTTTTCTTTCATGTTTTTTTGTCTGAAGAAGGTCGTACATTGTTATGCCCGAAAGCGCTAACAATAAATTTGGAAGGTCTGGTATACCAAGTTGCCTTTTTCTTTGTTCTCTAGGGTTAAGATCCTAACTAGAAGTTCAGATACAGAACCTAGTACTCCTGTCCTTATAGGTATTCTGAGCAGATTACCTTTGGCCAGAAGATATGATAGAGACCACTCTATATGAGAAGTTGTGGGGTTTGGCTGTCATTGAATTTGAGTAATCATGCAGTTCATTTTAAGGCATAAAGGTCTGAGTGGCTCCACCAGAGGGTGAGACAGCAGAGACTTAGAAGGAAGTAGCTAAGTAGTGCTCTGGAAAGTGTTATTGAAGATGATAGAACCAGGTCCGTTTGAACTAGAAGGATGCTGTTAGAATTATATTGGAATACTTTGGCTTTATGTAATCTGCCCTTTTAGGTAAAACTCATTATTAGAGGAAATAGGAAAGACCATCTCACCAAGGGTGGGCCATGTAAAGGATCAAGGAAAGAATTTGGGATAGTAGGAGTTTGACAGGGAGGCAAAAAGATTACCCACTGAATTGTTCCACTAGCAGAAAATCATCCTTGGCATTACTGGACTGGATGACCAGTTGAGCACTATTAGGAGACAATGACTTAGCCTGCCAACCAGTTAGTTGGTCATAAGACTCCCTGGACATCCATATTCTCTAAACTGTGCCTCCACTGCAGATGCATCTACATTCATCGGTTCTTCTGGAGTCTGCAGAAGAAAAAGATTTCCTGATTGAAGGATGGAAGAATTTGCTGAACACAGTGGAGGCGGGTAACAGCCCAAAGATATGTGCCCTAAACTGGCTCCATTCTTAGAAGTACCGAAATCTCCTGAACATTATGGCAATGCTCATATATGGATAGCAGCATTTTAGAGATCAAACAGCATATTCAGTCTCACTTGGAGAAGCATAACAGGATAAACTATACCATGACTATGCAAAAAGACTTACTATGAAGGTACATATTTTGGCAGTTGAGTTCCATGACTGGCCAGACATTCCTCATCTTTCTAGGCAGTAAAAAGAACATGGAATAATATCCAAGCCATCATGGATTCTGTGGAACCGCTTAAGTGACAGCTATTTTGAGGAACTTGGGCACCTCCTTCCCATCTAATCTACTAATGCCGGGCTTTTCTGAAGGTCACCAGGGTCTTTTTGAGAGGTTCCTTTCAGTCTGATCAGTCATACCTGAACAGACAAACCCCCCTTTTGGGATATTTACTTCAGGTTAGACAAGCTGACCTTTCCTCACTTTGAACTGGTGGTATCACCTGAGTTAAAGATCCTGTCATGGAAACCTCTATGCTGCTACAAACAGGAAGGAAAAACTTCATGCAGATACCATAAGGCTCAGTTTCAGGTCCTGCCATCATTTCTTTATTAATGATCTACTACTAGTTTCTCTCTGCCAAACTTCAACTAATCATTTATGCAGACAATTTCAGTCTCATAATGGAATCCAAAGAATCATCTGTAAGGCAAAAGTATCAGTGAGGATATTTTACCCAGGTTTGTTTCTAATGTACTGTTGACAGGCTTAGTCTGAATTCAACCATATCAGCATCCATTCCATTTGGACATTTCTACTTGGGGAAAGAGAAATCATTCTTAAAATATGAATGATCACTGTTTCTCTGCTACCTGTCAACCTCAGAGCAGCATTCAGTGTTACCCTGCAAGCCTTTTTCGTTGCTGCAATGAGCAGTGAGCATCCATAACTTTCTCTTTTGGCTTTTCTAGTTAGTGAAATGTTGCATAAATATATTTCAGTTAGTGAAATATATTTATGCAATGCCTATGACAAGGCTGAATAACATTATTAGTATTAAGTGCATGAATATTGTTAGATGACAGTGCTAGTTATGCAACACAACTTGTTTACTTCAGATTCATTTTTCCTTCTGGTGCATCTCTTAAGAATAGTTACCTCTAGTAAACATTCCTCTCCAGTGTCAGTGGTGAGGATTCAGGCTCCTTGATTACTGGCTCAGAGGGTGACGTCACACCTCTTTCTGCCTGTGTGGAACTGGTCCGACTGGAGAGTTTGTTTAGACAGTAAGCATCAGCAGTGATTTCTGTGCAAATGCCATGCTCAAAAAAAGCAGGTAGCTTTCTGAAGGACCATTACAAACTAGTCATCAGTGATTTATTTAACCTAGCCTGTGACATGGAGGGAATTAGAATCAGTCTCATAGTGTGAGTGGCTCTGGAAGGAGTTTGTGTGCATTCCTGTAAACAGATTCCCCACTAAGGGCAAAATCAGTGATGAAACACTGAGTCATCTTGGTTAAATTATAAATTATGTTTTTAATTGATATCGAGTGTGTGTCTCAAATTATTTGTATTTTTCTTCTTGTTATATTAAGGGGATTTTGGCTTCCAAGACCATAGCGAATATCTGTGCCCATGGCTCCCTTTTATCGTAAATGGAAGTCAGGGATTCTGTATAAACACAGCCATTCTTTTGATGTACAATAATAATAGCACAGTGGACTCTGTAACAGATGGATGTGGGTGCTGATTGCCCTGCTACCATTTCCAGATAAACATTTTAGCTTTTAGAATGGCTTGACTGACTGGTGGGTGTTGGTTAATATGACTAAAACATACCTCTTCTTTTTTTTTTTTTTGGGTGGGGGCATTTTGCATCATTTTTGAAAAACCCTTCTCATCCCGTTATTAATTTCTCTACAGATTCATTTGTAAAGTTTGCCTGCTTTCTACAGTTTGCATGCAATTTGAAGTTATAATATGTAATTCTGAGTGAGAATGTTGAACTTTGAAGTGTTTCTGTACCACATTTGCTCTTCCTTGCATAGTACATTCACTCTAGCTTTCTGTCTCAAATCACAGAGCAGTTTGTGTTCATGCTGTGGTTTTAAAACAATGCAGCCTTTTTTTCCATTCAGTTCTCTCACTCTCATTTTGCAGCATCTTCTATTCCATTTCCTTATGATGAACTGTTCAGACCAAGGTTAATTTTGCCAAGTTAGTAGTGCTGAGTGTGTTTTCTGCCCAAACATGATTTATGGTTTCTACAACATACATCTACTTTTCTTTCTTTACTTTTTATAGACCCAGGAACAAGTGATCCTCATTTCTAAGGCAGCAAAGAAGAGGCAGGTGTAGCTGCAGCATTATATTTAAATTAAAGTCATCTTGCAAAGATTGCTAGTGATTTTGTACTAAGATTGTGTTTACTACCATGCTGTTTTTCAGTAATACCTTTAAAGGTGTTTGGTATGTGGCTGATGTAGTCATACAACTAAGTGAATGAAAGCATGAAATCAATTAAAGTGTGGTTACTGACTCTGCGATGACAGCACTTTTTTTTGGTTTTTACTGATATTGCTGAGGTCATATTGGAATACCTTGCTCTTGAGATGGAAAATGGTATGATAATTTTCTAAGAATGTGCTACCTTTCTCTTAGCTGATTTAAAGGAAGAAAACTCTCTGTCTATTTCATTTGATTTATTTATTTACAATGCTTAAATGAGTTAAACTGTTAATAAATCTTCTTCTTCTTTTGGCTTTTCCCGGTTAGGGGTCGCCACAGCAGATCACCTTGTCCGCTCATGATTGGCAGTGGAGTTTTACGGTGTCGAGTTGCCAGCCCGGCGCCCAACCTCCCACAGAAGGCACACACACACACTCACACCTAGGGCCAATTTAGAGTGTCCAGTCAACCTACAGCATGTCTTTGGGATGTGGGAGGAATCCGGAGCACCCAGAGGAAACCCACACGACCACAGGGAGGACATGCAGACTCCGCACAGAACGCACCCCAGCCGAGGATCGAACCAGAGAACCTCTTGCTGTGAGGTGGCAAAGCTAACCGCTGCACCATCATAGCTGCCCAGTTAAGCTGTTTATAAATAAAATATGTAAATAAAAAAGACAATGAAAAGATACATAAAAATACTTGTGAATAATTTCAAAAATTTTAAAACATAATAGAGATTGCCACAAACCAACCATTTACAAAATGAATGTATAAAGAACTGCTTAAGGGTTTGAGTAGGCCCTACTAAACAGTTGGAAATGTAGAGACATTTTGGTTCACATACCCTTATCTGGGAATGCAGTTGATTTCACAGAACAGAGCCAGATGTGCAAAATGTGTGTGTGTAGATGTGCAAAATGTGAGAGTGTATGTGTGTGTGTGTGTGTGTGTGTGTGTGTGTGTGTGTGTGAGTGTGTGAATAAATAAATAAATAAATAGATAAAACATATATCTATCCATCGATTACCCCTTTTGAACACGGGGTCTTTTTTTCCCTGAAAGAGTTAAATGAAGAGAACTGAAAATAAAATCTGTCATCTGCTGACTACATGATAGTATTCCATTATAACAAGGATTACTATCAAGCATACCTCTCAACCTCTTAGAGTAAGAAATCTGCACAAAACCATAACAAAGTGGTACAAATAGGGTCAATTTTGAAATATTGCTCTTGCAAACTTAGAAAGGTGATAGAATAACTGGTTTTCCATTAGCATGAATTTTCTGAAGGGTATGAAGTCTAAAACTCAAATGTTTGTCATTATTTTCTAACTTCAGTCTTTAATGATTTGTCACTAATTTGCCAGAAAGCCACAATTTTATTAAAAATGGATCAAAAATATAAGGCAAAAATCTGGACATTCTGCGAAAATCTGTATAGTTGAGAGGTATATCAACAGAATAGCAAATACAGAAATAACCTTACAAGCTAGTTAAATGCAGAACATTTAAACAGTTTCATGTAACTTTAGGATTAACTCCAGTAGACATATAAAGATGAATGAATGCACTCAGAATTCTGATTTATATTAAATGTAGGTTGACAGATATTTAGATTGACAGATAATCAATAAGTATATATATATATATATATATATATATATATATATATATATAATAAGTATATATATATATATATATATATATATATATATATATATATATATATATATATATATACACACACACACAAATTTAATATGTCTGTTTACTTGACACAGCTACATAAATATTAGTATCGTGCTTCAAGGATGCTTCAAGTTATTACCTGTAGGCTCTCAGGCACCCATTGTGGGGTTGCTTAATAAATGCTCTTTCTTTGATAAGTTTATACATTCAGTATGAAATGCTGTGAATGTTGTTCCGACAGGGAAGAAAGGGATTTCCACTTAGTAGACATATATATCCATATTGCTAGAGAGAACTGGAAAATCCAGAGTTTTTGAACATCGATTAGGATTATGTTAAGGGGGAATTCACCCAGAATTCAAATGGAGGGTATGATCTGTGGCTTAACCTGCAGGATCCTACAGGCTAGGTTAGCCAGATATAGCCATAATGTCCTGGCATATTTACATGACCAGAACTTATGAAATATATTTGCTTTGATTTCTGGACAGCCTTGACAGAACCCAAATTGGTTGAAACCCTTATCCTGGAACTTGACTGACATGTAGTACCCTTTGAATACAAACTTGAGTTGGTAACTTAAAAGTCTGGGGATCCTTGTTAGTATTGCCTGTCAGAACATACAGTTCCATTTCACCTTTAAAAATATTTAAATGATCAGTTTCCAACTATTTTATTTTGTTTTGTTTATTAACAGTTGAGAAAGCAGTATATAAATCTCTGAGATTTTCAATGGAGAGTTATATTTTTTATTGTTTGGGAGCTTTCTCAACGTTTGTTGCGTGGTAACCTGCTCACTCCTGAGTGAAGAATGATAGGTTGAGTGGAACAAAGCATCCCTCCTTTATTGCAAGTATTTCCAAAAGTCTGTGGAGGACAGCTGATAAAGGTCTTGCAAGCAGGCAAATGAGACAAAGACTTGTACTTTCTCAGCACTGTCTTCCACAAAATGACCTATTGTATGTATCCTAATAGCTACCCATTACTTCCATATAATTAGCCTTCTGTCTGTCTTCAGCTGTCAATTGCCGTAGATAGAGGCTTTTAAATTCCAAATGTCCAACTGGTGGTAGAGGGTGTGCACTTTCTTTAGTGTTCTTTGAGTTATATGTAGTGAAAGGCAACTTTGTAAATGTGGCAGGAGAGTTTTCTTGTAACAGGTAAGAGCTGCCTGTGTCATACTACCTAGTAATGTGCTTCTAGAGTCACCCGAAACTTCAGCCACATGGCAGATATCAAGTAACCACGTTCCCCGCACTTAAAAGGGAGGAATACTGCTGATGGTAGGAGACTGTGTCTTTTACCACTCCATACAAACTGAATCATTACATTCCCTTCCTTATTTTCTTAAGCCCTTTGTTAGATAGTGGGGTAGGATGTTACCTCAATATATAGATAAGTCTGGGGCAGAACATCATTTGAAGGGCTGATATTTGGCCTCATCAAGAGATCTTGAGTCATTTCCATGAGTGAACTGCTAGGTAGAAATCTTCCCATAATACTTTTAGGTTCAAGTTTGTCATCTCTAAATGTTCCTTGATGAGGTATATACCCAGGTATTTAGGGAAGGGGGATGCACCAACGTACCTGAGAGGACCACTCAGTTCTGCTAAGTCTAACAGCTGCCCTATTTGCAGGGATCAATTCAGTTTTAGTTAAGATAACTTTCAAGCCAGAGAATTGGTAGATCACTGATCAAATACTCAAGTAAAGGGGAACACCATTTTTAGAGTTTTCAGCTAGTAACATGCAATAACAGGCATATAGCAGTACACATGACTGAAGTCTCATTAATTCTTACTGCTGTATAGATGTTCGTGTGTGTGTGTGTGTGTGTGTGTGTGTGTGTGTGTGTGTGTGTTTATTAGTACCATAAGGGCTAATGGTTCAGTAGCCATTAAGAAGAAAGTTGGGGATAGGGGACATCCCTGTCTGGATCCCCTTCCTAGATAGAAGAGGGTTGAAAAAATTTGATCTGTCAGGACCCTTATAAAGCGAGACTGACATAGAGGCCTAGCACTGTTTATAAAATTCATTGAAAGACCAAATTTCTGCATCACTATTGACATAACCCCACTGGATAAAATCAAATGCCTTCTCGAAATGCACCAGCAGAGCAACAGCTGGTTTCCTGTGTCTTCTGACTGCTTAGAGGTAAAATAACATTAACATGGTATGGAAGTCGTTAACATTGGATCTTTGACAAAACTGGCTTGTTGGTTTAATTTCTCCAAGTCTTTTGGGTTACTAATACAGTGCTACAGGATTGAGCCCCATTCGTAAGTCAAAGTATGATTAAAGTTCATGAAATTAGTATTTTTTTCATTCTTTGACATTAGCCAAAAGTGCTTTCTGCAGCACTTGCAATATGTCCTTTTGCAATTCATATGGAGTTACATGTATCGATAACATATCTAAATACAACTGTAAATTATTTTTTTATGAGACCCATTGCTCATACTACTATTGAAACTATCTAGGTGTCCTTCTTCCTCATTTCTGCCTGCAAATCCTGGTATTTTATGACTTTGCATCTCTCTGTACATAAGACACTATAATCACTGAAATTAACAATTTCATTGATCAATGCTACTTTTGTCTTCTTTTCATGGACTACTTTATCTGGTTTCCTTGCATCAGTTTTTGAACTGTTGGTAATGGGTGATCCCACGTGATGCTAAATGTCATCATTTTCTATAATGCTTTGTGGCTCATGTTTCCAGTGCTTATCAGCTACTTCAGTATTATAATGTTTGCACAATTCTCAATTTAGCAGTCTTGCAACATTATTATAGCTTGCAGTATACATGCCTTCTGCCATTAGTATATCATATTCAGCAACAAGATGTGTGATTGCTTCCAGTTGTTTTACACAACTTGATTTGTCTCTCTAACATGTTCAATGGACTTTGTAAACCCACATGTACATAGTCCACTATCCTGGGCCAACTATATTAACCTTTCTTCTTTTGGTTTAAATTCAACTTTCCTTAACCATTCCCCTTCAGAGGTTGTATACATCCTATTCTAGTTTGTACCCTCCTTTTCCTTAGCCTGTATGCCAGATAGGGATGGATAGGGAGAAAATACTACCAACAATGGTATCAGGATACACCAAAAAAAAAATGGGTAGGAGTGAGGGAGGCTGTAAAAGCCTACTAGTTTCCAAGAACAGATACAAGAAAAGATATTAGAATTGAAAAAATTTTGAAACTCACTATAATGCTCGCGAGCTGACAGCGACCACATCCGTATTTGAGGGCAGCAAACGACATCTGAGGTATTGAGGGGGATTGTAGCATTATGGGTAAAGGAGGAGCTTGACTGTTTGCAGTAGGCCACAAATTGTAAAAAGCAGCAGAGTCAGATCCGAGGGTAGGATCTGAACCCACATTTGAGATCTGTTTTAGTTTGTTGTAAACGCTAGTTGGTTATTGAAAGTGTTAATCTGTTTTAGTTCGAATAAACCTTTTCTATGACTCGTTCCCCTTATTGGGAGCTCCCAGTGTATTTTTTTCAGTAATATAGTTTTAGACTCATTGTTAGATCTAATGAACCTGATGGCTGAAAAGCATATCTGTGCGCAACAACTAGTACTAAATGGCCTGAATGCTTTAAAGTTAAAGGAAATTTGGAGGCGGTTTCATTTGACAAACCCAAGCTTTACCTTCACTACAGCTTCTGGGGAGAACAGTAGGAGATTAGCCTTGTACCTTTTATCCCAAGAATTAGTAGATAAAGTTAGCAACCCAAATTTTGTCCCATGTCCCTTTACCAATGGGGGAACGGAGCAGATTCTTTCTTAGCTGGAACATCTCCAAGGTTAAATCAGACAAGATTTAGACATAAAACCCACTGACACTGACAGATCCAGATATGAGATCTTTTATCCTGCAATAAATAGAATTCTTTATTAACCGTAACCCTCTTCATTCACTGCCTGATTTTGCATGGTGTGAAAGCATTATGAAAGATATCTGCATGGCAGCAAGAGCTAGAATATTAGGAGCATTTCTCATCCATATCAGCAACAAGCATTTAACCTTTTAAAGCAAAGGCACTTTAGGGATTTGCGGATAGCTCAGGGATACAAGCAATTACAAATACAGCTGAATGAAGAGATAGATTACAGATTTATCTTAAAGAGTTGCCTTGCAAGAATGGGCACAAGCAGACAGACCTGGAAAGTTACTGGCATACGGGCTTCCTCAACTCCCCTACTTCCGTCCCCCTACCTTTTGTGATTTATAACTTCTGGAAGAACAAGAAGAAACTGAAGGGCCCAGTCTTCCTCTTTTTGAGCTCCAGATTGTGGTTTCTCATCTGTACATGGTTATTTAGAAAAAAAAGCAGCAAACAAGATCTGAAGTATGGAGGGGGACTGTAGCATTACGGATAAGAGAGGAGTTCGAGAGTTTGCAGTAGGCCATGAGCTGTAAAAAGCAGCCAAGTTGGATTTGAGGGTTGGTTCCGAACCTACATGTTGAGGAAGAATGAAAATGGACAACACAAATGGAATGTTATGGTGAGTACATAACTTCTTTATTTTTTGCACATGGGGTGTGATGTTTTAAGCTTGGATCTGGAAATAGCTACAAATGCGTGTGTATGAGTGGTGGGTGTCTGTTTGTATACAGTATAAATGTACACACACATATGTATATATATATATATATATATATATACACACACATACACTCTCACACATATATATATATATATGTGGGTGTGCGCATGCATGCATAATTATTCCCACAACTCATTTTTCCCATGGTGTTGGTTTGTCACATTAACAGTGAGAATCATCTTGAGCCAATGTTCATAGCACCTGGTGGCATACGTGTGTGTGTGTGTGTCTGTGGGTGTTCATGCACATGTCTAAATGTGTTGTGTGGAGGCAGCGTTATGGAAAGGGTCTTTGAAATGTAGGGTATAGCAATTTGGTTAAGGTTAGGGCAGGACAAGGATAGAGTTAGGGTTAGCATTATTATAGTGGTGCAGGGGGCAGAGCTTCCACCTTCCACCATACCACTTATTGAAGGTACTCTAATGCAAATTCTAGATCATACTAGTAGCAACAAACTAATTCTCTGAAGTGACAATATAGACTAGAACTCGTCTTCATCCCACAACTCTCATTCATAATTAACACCTTCAACATGATTGCAAAGGAAGGGACTCATATGAACTTTCTTAACAACAAGTCATCCACTTTAGTTGCTTTCATTTCTAACATCCCTAATAAAACTAACAAAATTTCATATTTTACCAAACACCTTTAGTGACCACAAGCATAATCTGACATACTTGTCCTTCAAAACTGAAAATCACCCCCTATCTTAAAAATTACCTAGACCTTTTCAAATAACTTTGAAATATTGCTACAGTTAGAGCTTAACTAGTTTACTCTTCTCAAGAATATGACTGCATTAACCTCTCAGCTGATATTTTTACCTTTTACAACATTACTATTTAAAGATAATTTTATTCATGTTACTGAAATTGCACTTAAATCCACACATTTCCCTTGGAGAGCTTTTATTATTGATTAAAAACAGATACAAATCTTAGAAACTATGGAACTACGGTCCACAAAACTCCAGTAAAACAATTAATGTCTCGATCTAAAAAGAAATGCACAAATTCTAATTAATAAAGCCAAACTGAACTTCAGAAGAAATCTGCAGACATCACAATTCAACAACCCCCAAAAATTCTGGAGCACCATTTTCTTGTACCTCAGCTGCTAAAAGAAATAGCCCCATACATCTGTTCTCCTTTGAATGCCATAAAATTCCATCTTCCATAACTATAACTCAGGACCCTCACTCACCTCACTTCATGTCTTTCTGGATTACCCCCAATTTTATTTTAAGACTATGCACCACTGATAAATTCAGCAATTCCTACTGATGATCAGCTATAAGTTCAACCCATTTTTCCACTACGTACATTAGAAAATACTACAAAAGGGTGCTACGTTTATAAGCAGACCACTAGCACACATCTTTAACCTTTTGTTGATCTCAGGAAAGTTTTCATACAGCTTTAAACATGATGTAATAGTTTTACGTCATAAGTCACAAAACTATTCGTCCTCAGATTCCAGATGCATAGCCAATCTCTGTGCACTAGTAAAAATATTAGAAAAAAATATTTATTTATTTTTTACTTTGAAATACTGCTTGCATTCGAGTGATATCGTTCCTTTGAGTTTTCAGTTATGCGTGGGGATCATGTAAGAATTGACAGCTTGTCATGAAGCTGTTTATAACATAAGGTGAATTATCATGTAGCCATGAATACTGAACAGAATTTACTGTATGGCTACTGTTTTAAACTATCAACTGAAAGCTGACATCATTGCAGAGAACTCTATCCCTGATACATGACTTCTGTTTAGTACAGCTGTAAATATATAGCATTTTTATATATCAGTTTATGAGAAACATATTTTTTATATTTGTGTCAATATCTAAGTAAGAAAGTGTGGTAAAATTCTGGTTGTTGTCTTGTTTGGGAGCTGATATCTTGGCAGACAAATCTGATACAGATACTAGTGTATGTGTGGTATGGTTACTGAGATATTTCACATAAAAGCTGTGATTATTACCAGGTATAAAAATCATGCTTATGAGTGGAAAAGTCAACACTAGTGGTATCATTGCATAGATCTCCGTATGATGAACAGGTTTTCACATTAACTGTTATGGTTGAAGATTTAGGTATATGTGTATAGATTTGCAGGAAAACAGCTCAGGATGCTGTAGTCTTGCTATGGAGGAAACTGAGAGCCAGTATTTCCAAGCTGCTGTGAAGTAAGAGTTAAAAAAGCTAAATACAGCCTGACTGTGTGATGTAGACTGGGTTCCACATGGATTTACTTGAGCAATCTTTGAAAGAGAAATAATATATTGAGGTGAAACCTTGTCTGGCTTGATCTCTTGGTAGTATGTGTTATAAGAAGTGGAAGAGGTACCAGGAAGAGGGAAGGAGAAGTAATTTATATTCATCATATTGATCACTGCTGCATTAGCCGTAGGTATATGGGTTATATCCTGGGAAGGCTATAACAGGGGGCCAACTTCCTAACCTTCAGGGCATGTATCCAAGCAATCAGTCAGCTCAATATTTGCTGACCAGAAAGAAAGATTTGAGACCAAGCCCTTCAGAGCTTTCTTGCTGTTGAAGAGAGTGCTTCTCTGCAGGCTTTCAGGAATCAATGGTTGGCTTGTGCTGTTCCTTTGGTGGGCAAGATAAGTTCCCCTTGGGGAAAAACCTTCCCTCATTTAAAATAATTGTTGTTTTTATTGCACTTTCCTGTTTGGGAAAGTTATTTTTGAGCTAGGAGTTTTGTGTTTTAAAATACTGTTATGAGACTTAATTGTTTTCCTCAGGTTTCTGAATCAGACACAAAGAACTACGTTTCTGATTTTCCCTGTGGGGATTTATCTTTCTTTGAGACAAATTCTATAATCTGTTAGTGTTTTCAGTGGGATAACACTGAGGTTTCTCAGAAAATACTATGGTGTTTTACATAAAGATTTTCCCAAACCTATATCCATTCATGCTGTTCTGTCTGCTTTAGAAGATGTGTGTCTTACTGCCTGCAATTTTCCCGATAGTCAGCCAGCTGCCCTAAAAAGGCAGATAGGATTATGAAATTCCTCAGTCTTTTATATTTTTATACAGTATTCCCAGACCTGACACAACAGCTATAGCTTCAGCTAATCCTACTGCTGCTAAGCACTTAGTTAATTCCAGTCCTACTCCTTGTGACGGAAGTCTTTGTGGCTGCAGTTGGACCCATCAGCAATGAGTCTATCACAGTCTTACACATAAATGTCTGCTTGGTTAAGGCTAATGTTGAAGATTCCTTGATGAACAGTTTCAGCCTTTTCATGTTCTTGGACGACTGGCAGGAACATTGGTTATTGAAGAGCCTAGCTTCAGCATCAGAATCTTCTTTTGGGGGAGGGGGTACACGATTCTGAGCTCACTAAGAGGGCTTTTTGAATTAAATGTATGTTAAGCTTTTACTGTTTGAACTTGGGCAACACACCATTGAAGCCCCAGTAAATGGGGCACTCAGAAGTGTTGTACCTTTTTCACGAGTCCCTGTTGCTGGCTGCTGTGTTTCTGCCATAGGGACTCTCTCTTAACAGTGATTTCAGTATGTTGCAGATGGGGAAGGACAGTATACTAACAGTGAGTGAGGAACAAACTAAGAAAACACTGGAAAAGCACCAGAAGAGAAAGGAAAGTGATTGGATAGGAACAGTCTGCAAACTGATACCTTAGAATGAAACCTAGTAACAGAGAAAAAAGAAAATTTTCCAGCAACTGCATGTCTGAACTCAGTGGGTGGCAGTAAAAAAATAGAGAATATGGAGCCAAGCAGCATTGTGGAAGTCAGAGGATGAAGGAACTGCCGAAGAATCATCAGATGCAAGGTGGCCTTAATGCCTGCAGTATATGACGCTTGTGCTAGTGATGGGCATTTTCTTATTAGATATTGCTTTCTTTCTGCATTCCAGAGGAAGTCACATTCCTCTTAACTGCATGCCTCTCAGCTGTACCTACCTTTCAGGAAATGTACTGCATTTTGAGTCATTTTATGTCCCACACTATTCCTAACTGAAAGGGCCTGACACACATTCATTAAGTGTTTTTTTTAACAAATATTCATGGTAGATAATACTGAATAATATTAAACCATAATAATTAATCAAGCAACTATTTTTAAGCATCATTAAACAGTTAACCATGTTGTGAGCTTATTATTTCAAGTAATTAATAAATGTTCCACATTTTGTCCATTTGTTCCACAGAGTTAGAGGAAATGCTCCACATTTTGGAGTCAAAAGGCTAATAGCTATGCTTAACAATAGACAGGAATTAGACTCAACAGGGGACAATTAATGATGAAAAGATTTTGTCTGTGTACTGTAGAAGAAACTAGTTAGCCACTCATTAAATTAAAATGACTAAACTTTACAAGAATAGGCTCAAACAAAAAGTTCATTCAGCACTTAGTTTGTGACTACAAACATCAAAATACCATGTTCAGATAAAAATATAAGTGGTGTGCATTTTAAGATTTGCAAATGCTACAGATGAAGACGTATCTGTTAGGGAAAACAAATGCATCTTTAATGAAAACTTACACTAGAAGCAAATTGCACCCCTTGAATATTAAAGGCTTTCCCATACTTTCTTTTGAATGTATCATTCTGTCTATAGCCCTTTATATCTTGAAGACAATGAAATAAAAAAGAAAAAATCAAGTATCTGTTTCATTTTTTAACAGAAATAAACTGGTCATTTCACATTGATCTTTCAGGTTAATGGTATATAATGGTCAGAGTATATCTATACACATATTCTCCTTTTTAGTATATGTCAGGGTCACTCAACCACCACCAACGTCTTGTTTATACCAGCACAATACACATCTTTCACCTTACATACAAGATAATGCTAAAACTGGGTGTTCTTCACAAGATTGTTTTTCCAGATAGATAAGCCATGGGACATACTAGATCTCTTTTCCCACATAGCTACAGTGAGTGTGGATAAGGCATGAGAAAGACTTGACAATCTCTTGGCTAAGAAGTCACCTTGCTACCCTACCTTTAAGAACTAATGGAGACCTGTGAAAAATTCATATTTTAGACTTCTGCCAAGTTCATGAATTATCCTCCCCATACGTCTATGAACACAGAGTAAAACAGCATTGTTTTTTTGCTAGAATAAGATAATGTATTATGTTATGAAAAATGTGGTATAAATGCAGAAATGAAAAAAAAAATGTTTAAAACTGGGTAGTGTTTAAAATTAAGGAACAGGATCCCATGCATTTGCACCGTGTAAGATATATTTACCTCATTTGGAATGGAAAATGTTAGTTGCTGGCTGTTCATATATTTCTTTTTTTTATTTATGGCTTTGTTCCACAGCTATAATTATCTGTTCTGAGCTTCAGAAAAGAAAAGTCGGAATAATTAAAACAATAGGCTATCACTTTGCCTTCATTATTATGTCTGTCTGCCTTTTCTGCTTTTTGTTTCAGCTGTCTTTTACTTGGTTTTCATTGCATTCTGTTTTGTTTCTATTTGTGGTAGACACACAAACACACACACACACACACACACACACACACACAAACACACACACACAACCCAGGTCCATCATTTCAGATGATCTGATAATTACTGAACATGAAGGGCATTGTGGGAATAGCTGCGTTTGAGGCAAGACTTAAACTTCTGGAATGTGTGTCTTTTCCAAGAAGATCCAAACATTGAGGAAGGTGCAATTTATTATTCATTTGCTATGAATGCAACTTGTCAATTTGTTATGGCTGCTACTGATACTGAGATGAACATTTTAAACAAAATTAGTGTTGGATTGCTGGTAGTGTGAGAGAGATTGTTAGGAGAAGTAAAGTTCTTGTGGTGGACATTGGAGTATTGCTGGTTCCAGGTTTAAGATTTGTGTCATATCTTTTTTATTTTTAGTTTCATAGTAGAGTAATACATGTTTCTGTAGAGCATTTATACGTCATCTTAGACTGTTGCCTGGCTGTTAACAAAATAATTCAAGTAGTTTATATACCTGAACACCTTGGGGTATTTCACAGCCACATAAGGAGTATATTGACAGTTTATAGTGATGGTGCTTTGAATTTCCACAGAGAGAAAAAAATGAACTGTCAAGAAAACAATGAAACAGTGCTTCCCAAAATATAAACAGAGTAAAATGGTGCAATGAAAAGAGTCACTGCAATTAAGTTCTGAATTAATACTGGGTTTTTGAAAGGTGATACACTACAATGGTGTTAGTGTAGTGAGAAAAAAAATGAATTCCAGAAGGCACACAAATCCCTGCATCTCTGTAAGTCTTCTGTCAGTTCCATGATACTGCTTAACTCTCAATATTCCATTTCTTTATAGTTTGCATGTTAGCTATCATGTTTTGTAGCCAGTAACCAAGAGCAAGAGAACAGAACAGAGAAATGCTGCTAGGCAGAGTTTTCTGCAGGCCTGGATTACAGTGTGTACATGGATATGTGTGTGTGTGTGTGTGTGTGTGTGTGTGGGGGGGGGGGTGATGGCAGGTGATGTGTTATCTCAGATAGATGCACTTCTTTTAAATTTGTTATTATGGTAAGTGCAGAACTTTTACAGTAGGTAAAAAGTTGTCTCTGTTTAGAACAGGGCAGAATCCCCAGCTACATACTTGGGCGGTCCCAGCTTGGCAAGCACTCCTTTTATCACAGTAGTCCCAAAGAAGAGTATACCCTGGATGTGGCATCTGTCTTATAATGCTTAAGGTGTTCAGGTTAATCCATCTGACTGCTGAACTGATGTTACTCATCAAATTATTTGTGTGGAGTAAGGCAGATGTAACTACAACTTTCTGAGAAATGGAATGGGCATTAAGGGTGTGCAACAAATCTTTATGAATTCACAATTTACTTAGGAATCACAGTGTCCAAAACTGCCCTTTCCTTGGAATAGCAAAAGACATAAAGAGGTGCTCTCCTTCCAGGTGCTCTACTTTCCAGGATTCTCTGTTTCAGCTGATAAAAAATTGTAACATCTTCTGTACATCCATGCTGCACAGAATTTACTCCAGTTTGTTTTATAGTTGAAAAGGGTTTAGATTAGTTGCAGTGGCCATCTTTGGCTGAAAGGCGGGGGTCATATCTTGGGTTACTTTGTCTTTACAGAGGTCCAGTGTTGGGATTTGACTGATTGGGTGTTTATCTTTGAGACCCTTTTCTGATATTATAGTCACTAGAAACATTATTTTCCCAACACAAACACAATTGAAGATGCTGCCTCAAAGGGAAATGTCGTCAGCATTTCCATACTAAAGTATACATCTGAGGGAGAAACCAGGTCCCTTATGAAGGGTTCAAGTAAAAGGTACCTTTTATTGTTTTATTTATTTTGTTTTCAAAACCAAGGTAGAATACTGACCTCAGAGGACCATTTTAGGGTCAGCACAGAGAGAATTCAGCAATGAAAAATTATCTAAATATATTTTTCAAATAAATGTGTTATATAAAGTGAATTACTGCTGCAATCCATGTAGTGTTTACATGCACTCCTGTATTTACAACTAGAGAATAAACTATAGTATGGATGTACAAGTTAGCAAATACCCAGTATCCATTATTTACACTTTGGAATGTTGTTTACAGTTGCCAGCAAGTGTGCTATTTTGTTTCATTAAGAAAGACCTTACTCACTTTGACAGCTACTAAAGCAGGGGAAATGTTGTCCCTGATAGAAATTTGAGATTGCAGCTAACCAAACCTTAAGAGATGAGTTGCTCAGCCATAGTTCACAAACTTCTGCCAAATGTTTAAGTACCTGCTCAAAGAGAGCCTGTTACAGCTGAATTTTCTCACAGATTGCTCAGTGAACAAACTGCTACCATTTTTTCATGTACCTTTTCATTCTTGTAGAGGGTTTCAGCAGAGAGGTTCATATTTTCCTAACCTTGCCTGAGAAGTTGACTGTCAGGTGCAATTGAAATTGGAGAAGTCATACAGTAAGCATGAGACTGCTGATATCCAGATTTGATGTCCCTGAATGGACATATCAGGCTTCCAAAGGTTATGAGTCTGAGTGTGCCGTCTAGTGTGCCTATTACGAGGAATGTACACCATACTTATGTAAGGGCCTTCTAGGAATTATTTTCTGTTTGAAGGTATTATCTTTCTGGATCATTCTGAGGATGAGTGAAGACAGTGAATAAGCAAAGAGCAGACCTTTAGGCTGTGTTTCCAGTTTGGCATCTCTAAAATGGTTGTTAGAATGTGGGACTAGAGAGGAAAAGGTTTTTATTTTGTGATCGTTGGAAATGCAGACAGACCTGTCACCATTTGACATCTGCAGAATACTGCTTTTGCTGTGGTTTGGTTCAATGGCCTCTCACAGGGAAACAGTAAGTTTCTTCTCATCTTGTCTCAACATTTGGCAGAAGTTTATGAACTATGGCTGAGCTACTCCTCCTTCAAGGTTTACTTAGCTGCAGTCTCAAATTTTGTCCACCAAAATGTTGGATTCATCTGGAATGTAGATTGCCATTAGGAAGAGGTCATGGGCTGAGTTCCTGTGCAAAAGCTTGACTGTTTTTCTGAATCGGGAAAGGAACAAGTTTCTTCCATTTGCTAATGTGTAATACCATCAGCATTTCCATGTGGATGACCAGAGGTCATTTGAGTAATAGTTTCTGGAGAGCCTGTATGGAAAGGTGTAGTGCTCAGTGATCCAATGCATTGATAATGGCTTAGAATTCCTGTTAACCAAATTTCCTTGGCCTTCCTACCCTGGAAATTCAACCCTCACCCCTTACACACACACACACACACACACACACACACACACACACACTTACAGAGCAAACTCATTTGGAGTAGGAGCGTAGGTAGGAAGGGGTTTCTGGAGTGGGCAACATTTTTAAAGGTTGACAGAATGGAGCCATCATTGCAGATGTTGCATACAACAACATACAGTGGTAACTGTGAGAACACAGTTGCTTTTATTGTCACAACTGACACTTAATTACCCACTGCAGTTGTTGTGTATGCAGTTACCCAGTAAACACCAGGACAGTAGTTGCTGTCATATTGCCCAAAAGTTTGAAAACAAACTCTCCTGTTCCATCTTGAATTAAAAGAGGCTGTTGTAATACCATAATCTTACCTTGTGGTGAGTAGGCAGTGCATATTTTTTATCCAGAACACATCACAGGAAAGTAATTTGCTAAGTATGGGTGAAATGAGAATTTGTAGTACTGAAAATAATGGTTAGAGAACAGGCTTTGCTACTCATATGAACATGAGATGAGGTAGCGAGAAGCCAGACTTTTATGTAAAATCAAATCTTGGTCTGAACTAACCTCTGGTAATCCACTATTAGTTCTAAGAACTGAGAGCTATGGTGAGACTGAAAGGCACTCAACTGAATTGATGATGATTAGCCCCTAAATGGAAGTATAGGCACCTCTTTAACTTAGCTATCTTTGACGGGGGTAGACATCCTGGAGGCCTTAAGACAACATCAGATCTCCTCTTGATAAACATGGGAGTATTGTGTGCATCAAGACCATTCAAAAGTGTTGCTCTGTCATGTATTTGTTTATGCCACTGAGATCTGAAATGGGTCAAAGATCTTGTGTCTGTTTGGTGCTGCAAAGAAAATTGAAGAATAACTATTGCCTCTGTGGTCTGGTGGGTTCATCTGGATTGTTCATTTGTTTGTTTTGGAGGGGTGTGACCTCCTGCCCTGCAGATGGGGCATTTGGCAGAGACTGGGGTTATGTCATGAAGGGCATCTTATAACTTTTGGAAATTATGGCCATTACCCGCCTGTGTTGTGAGATCTTTGACCTATCATTGATGAGTAGGGACAAACTTTCCCTGATTGACAGCAGAGAGGAGCAGACACAGAAGGCATCAGGGCTGCTGCTGATCAGTTTGTAGACTGTTTGGGGCCTCTTAACTAGCAGCAGTTATCTTTACTTCTATGCTTGTTATTGTTGCTATTCTTCTAGCGGATGTCTAGTTGCCTTGTAGTGGTCCAAGTTCTTACCCTTTACTGCTCCTTTCTGTTAAATTTGCTGTAACCCTCACAAAAAAAAAAAAAAAATACATCTACCATTAGCTTCTCTGCATTTGGATGAATAACCTTTGGGGAGGCTCAGCTGTGAAGGTTTTGCCTTGTTCCTCAATGAAATCCTCATGAAACAGGATAGTTCTTGTAAAGAAAGAGTCTTAACCTGTTGCTGTAGTCCTGGATAAACCTTCACCCATGATAGAAAATGTCCTGGACCATCTGGTTTCTGAAACTGGAAGACTTGGCAGTCTGAGCTTTGATATAGTCTTTCTCAATTCACTCTGACAGGTCGTGTGCCATAGACTGGATTTTAACCATGAGATATCAACGAACATACTGCATGTAGGCTAAATAGCTAAACATCCTTAAAAGTAAGGTGGAGAATCCAGACACACTTTTGTAGTCTGTCCATTGCACTGAACTCCTAATCAGGTGGATGGTCAGTGGAACTCTCAGGAGTGGAGGCCTGGTAGGGGCTACAACAGAATCTGTATGTGGTTTGACACAGGGATTTCTTTCCAGACTGTCCAATCCCCGGGTAGCCTAAAGATCCTTTCTGATTTCCTGGGCTCTAGGTCTACTTTGTTAAAATTGATGGTGGTGGTCCACTCACATAGGGTAGGGAATTCTGACATCAGAAACAGTCCAGGTGTCTGCATTGGTGGCTGAGTGACTGACACCAAGTAGCTATGCTGTGTTAAACCAGATACCAACTTGACCTGCCAGGCAAATGGCCAATGCTAGATTCTGCAATCATTGAAGGTAACAGCCTCAGAGCCAGTAGTTTAATTACAACTGGGGATGAGGCCAACACCAGTGAATAAATGGGGATTTGGGGCATAGATATTGATAGCTGGCAGAAAGAAGGTGCCTTGGCACCCCTTTACTCCTGTGCTGGGCAGATGGACCACCAGCACCTTGTGCTGCACCTCCCACGTTGCCCTAGCTTATTTTTTGCCATCCAAGTCCAGAATATCTAGGGCTGATGGCAAAGCTATCTATAGTGTTCAGTGCTGGCTCCTGTAGAAGGTGCAAAGTGAAGAGTTAACCAAAGAAATAGTTCCCTGCATGTCTGATAATGTCTAATCCTACTGTTGTACAATGGCGGGTTGGCCCAGCACTGGTAGTGGGGGACCCTCTGACACGGAAGTCTTTGTGGCTGCAGTTGGACCCATCAGCAATGAGTCTATCACATTCTTACACATAAATGTCTGCTTGGTTAAGGCTAATGTTGAAGATTCCTTGATGAACAGTTTCAGCCTTTTCATGTTCTTGGACGACTGGCAGGAACATTGGTTATTGAAGAGCCTAGCTTCAGCATCAGAATCTTCTTTTGGGGGAGGGGGTACACGATTCTGAGCTCACTAAGAGGGCTTTTTGAATTAAATGTATGTTAAGCTTTTACTGTTTGAACTTGGGCAACACACCACTGAAGCCCCAGTAAATGGGGCACTCAGAAGTGTTGTACCTTTTTCACGAGTCCCTGTTGCTGGCTGCTGTGTTTCTGCCATAGGGACTCTCTCTTAACAGTGATTTCAGTATGTTGCAGATGGGGAAGGACAGTATACTAACAGTGAGTGAGGAACAAACTAAGAAAACACTGGAAAAGCACCAGAAGAGAAAGGAAAGTGATTGGATAGGAACAGTCTGCAAACTGATACCTTAGAATGAAACCTAGTAACAGAGAAAAAAGAAAATTTTCCAGCAACTGCATGTCTGAACTCAGTGGGTGGCAGTAAAAAAATAGAGAATGTGGAGCCAAGCAGCATTGTGGAAGTCAGAGGATGAAGGAACTGCCGAAGAATCATCAGATGCAAGGTGGCCTTAATGCCTGCAGTATATGACGCTTGTGCTTGTGATGGGCATTTTCTTATTAGATATTGCTTTCTTTCTGCATTCCAGAGGAAGTAATTGCATGCCTCTCAGCTGTACCTACCTTTCAGGAAATGTACTGCATTTTGAGTCATTTTATGTCCCACACTATTCCTAACTGAAAGGGCCTGACAAACATTCATTAAGTGTTTTTTTTAACAAATATTCATGGTAGATAATACTGAATAATATTAAACCATAATAATTAATCAAGCAACTATTTTTAAGCATCATTAAACAGTTAACCATGTTGTGAGCTTATTATTTCAAGTAATTAATAAATGTTCCACATTTTGTCCATTTGTTCCACAGAGTTAGAGGAAATGCTCCACATTTTGGAGTCAAAAGGCTAATAGCTATGCTTAACAATAGACAGGAATTAGACTCAACAGGGGACAGTTAATGATGAAAAGATTTTGTCTGTGTACTGTAGAAGAAACTAGTTAGCCACTCATTAAATTAAAATGACTAAACTTTACAAGAATAGGCTCAAACAAAAAGTTCATTCAGCAGTTTGTGACTACAAACATCAAAATACCATGTTCAGATAAAAATATAAGTGGTGTGCATTTTAAGATTTGCAAATGCTACAGATGAAGACGTATCTGTTAGGGAAAACAAATGCATCTTTAATGAAAACTTACACTAGAAGCAAATTGCACCCCTTGAATATTAAAGGCTTTCCCATACTTTCTTTTGAATGTATCATTCTTTCTATAGCCCTTTATATCTTGAAGACAATGAAATAAAAAAGAAAAAATCAAGTATCTGTTTCATTTTTTTAACAGAAATAAACTGGTCATTTCACATTGATCTTTCAGGTTAATGGTATATAATGGTCAGAGTATATCTATACACATATTCTCCTTTTTAGTATATGTCAGGGTCACTCAACCACCACCAACGTCTTGTTAATACCAGCACAATACACATCTTTCACCTTACATACAAGATAATGCTAAAACTGGGTGTTCTTCACAAGATTGTTTTTCCAGATAGATAAGCCATGGGACATACTAGATCTCTTTTCCCACATAGCTACAGTGAGTGTGGATAAGGCATGAGAAAGACTTGACAATCTCTTGGCTAAGAAGTCACCTTGCTACCCTACCTTTAAGAACTAATGGAGACCTGTGAAAAATTCATATTTTAGACTTCTGCCAAGTTCATGAATTATCCTCCCCATACGTCTATGAACACAGAGTAAAACAGCATTGTTTTTTTGCTAGAATAAGATAATGTATTATATTATGAAAAATGTGGTATAAATGCAGAAATGAAAAAAAAAAATGTTTAAAACTGGGTAGTGTTTAAAATTAAGGAACAGGATCCCATGTATTTGCACCGTGTAAGATATATTTACCTCATTTGGAATGGAAAATGTTAGTTGCTGGCTGTTCATATATTTCTTTTTTTTATTTATGGCTTTGTTCCACAGCTATAATTATCTGTTCTGAGCTTCAGAAAAGAAAAGTCGGAATAATTAAAACAATAGGCTATCACTTTGCCTTCATTATTATGTCTGTCTGCCTTTTCTGCTTTTTGTTTCAGCTGTCTTTTACTTGGTTTTCATTGCATTCTGTTTTGTTTCTATTTGTGGTAGACACACAAACACACACACACACACACACACACACACACACACACACACACACACAAACACACACACACACACGTTTCCTAGATGAGTTTCCTTTCATGAGTTTTCTCAACAAGTACATCATTGTTGTCTTTTTTTTAGGTTTCGGACATTTCTGTTTTTCTGGTTTCTTAACTATCACAAAAATGTTGGTAGCACTGATCCTTCTGAATGCTGGTATCATATTTGATTGACTGAACACAGTAGATAGTGCATTTAGCATTACCTGTGCCTTAATTCACACATTTGTGTCTCTCTTTTTTTACCAGAGACTTGTTTGAACTGACCTTGTTGCCCATTACAGTGCATAGCTAAATCACTACAGAAATTAGATCTCTCTCTCTCTGCCTTAATTGAAATGCAAGAACAATATTGGTTGGTGAGAAGAAGAAAACAAAATTCCAGAGATGATTTTCCATCCACCATGTATCATCGAGAAAAGCTTTTGTGAAAAGCTAGCAGAAATGGTGCTTGTGTGCATGCATGTGTGCGCATGTGTACATTTGTGTGTGTGTGTGTGTGTGTGTGTGTGTGTGTGTGTGTGTGTGTGTGTGTTTTATGAGTGTGGGTGTGTGTTTATGATAATGTTTCTTACATTAATGTATGTATCTGTCTGACATCAGAGAGGTTGTACATAAACCACCTTGAATATGGATATGTATGCCTGACTACTTATGCAGTGTATTCTAGTGACTTGGATAACAGGCAGAGAAATACGCATAGATGTAGCCAAGTTGATATGCCAGCATCTGAATCAGCTCATTTGTAGTGCAGGCAACAACACTGTTAAGACTTGCAGTCCTGTGCTGAAATTCTCTGCAGCTCAGCCTCATCCTTTTCTTGTTTTTAGTGCTCTTCTTAGGCTGAGTTTTGTCAAATAGGTTTCTGGATTCATAGGTTCATAGGTGTGTACTAGGCTAATGACAACTGGGGCCTTTTTAAGCCTAGCCATGCATCCCAAATTGCCATTACCAGTCCTGTAATTAGGATCGATATGTATTTAAAAAGTCTTTTAAAAAGTATTTCAAAAGTCAAACCATGGTGAAGTTTGGCAAGTGTTAAAAAAGTCAAAATGTGAAAATACTAATAATGCAATAGTAATTTGTCTTGCAACTACTAAGTCCCAGAACGTTCTTGAGAAAAGAATGTAGGACTGGGAACCAGTGCAACTGACACTGTCACATTAGTTAAGACAGAAATTCTGCTCTTCAAAGGATGAAACTGTAGCAGTCCCATGCTATGTCAGGTAGCAGCAAACGTACAACATGATAGTGCTGATTTAGAAATCTGAAGGTGAGATTAAGGATGAAGTCATGAGATGACCAAGGGAGGTAAGCCAAATTTCTTCTGTAACTCGTCCTATTAGTGGGAATGCTGGTAAATACCCAAAAACATGAAAGATGCATGTGATGGGGCAAAAGTAAAATGGGACTTAGAGCAGTGATCAAGGAAAACAGTGAAAATATGGCAATGACACAATCAGAGATTTTAGAGATGTAGACAAAATCATAAAAGAATACATATACAACAGGGAGCAAGTTAAAAAAGGTGGTCAGGATGAAACAAGGAACTTAGCTAAAATTATCAAAGGTGCCTATGGAAGAGCACAGATAAATGTAATATTAGTGCTTATTGGGAAACAAAACTCTAAGGAAAAGCCTGGGAAGGGGTACACTGCGGAAACCACGCAGACCATTGCTGACACAGTACGATCAAGTGCATGACCATGAAACTCTCAGAAAACATGGGATACACTATCACCTCTGGGTGGCACATTTAATTGAGAAGCCACATATCAGCCCATATGAATGCATCAAACACAAAATAAGGCAGGGCAGGTACAAATATCCATATCAGTGTAGACAGTAGTATTCCATCTGCAGCAGAAGCAAACTACCCATGAAAAGCATAAGTAAGTAGACCCAGGAGCAGTGGCAGTGTATAACAACAAGGAACATCAGAAAGAAAGGAATCTAATGCCAGTACCGTGCCATAGATGGATAAAACCTTGACTGTAGCCTAGGTGATCTAGTTTGCAGTTTGATTTCCCTGTGCTGGAGAGCAGGAAGTCAACCTTGCAGTGCTGTCTGAGGGATGGTGGGGCATCCTGCTTCTTGCAAAAGTGAGAGGCAATTTAGGACTGACATCCATTGCATGTTCCACCCTCGGGTGATACTGCGAGCTGGCAGGAGCAGGGAAAAATAGGAGAAAAATATTCTCTGGCAACAGTGTGACACTGCCCTGGAGTCCTCCGTTTCCTCAATGGTCGCAGTAATGGGTCAGGTATAGCCCAGAATAGGCTAGGGTGGGTCCAGTAGACCTGGTGGATAAGGAGATAAACTATGAGGTAGCTGACAGTTAGATGCATGAAGCCAAAAACAGGAGCAAAACAAAACAAACAAACAAATAAATAACAAAAAAAAAAAAAAAAAAAAAAAACAAATGGAAAGAAAGGACTCAACACACAAAAGACAGTGGAATGAAACTGTCACTGATTATGGGGCATAGACACATGGAGCACTGAAAGGAAAAAACAACACCATTGGTTAGTGCCAATGTGTGCCATACATTATAATTTACATATGGTACCGAGGAAACACAAACAAAAAGAAGTATGCAAATCAGCACTGGAGACGTACTATGTTCATAGAGACACCCGTACTGCAATAGAAAAGCATAATATGATGGGCATGGCAGTGGACACAAATTTTCAATGATGAATGTCATTGAACATGGTGCTGGGGTAGTCATAGTTGGAAACACTGAGCTATATCACCCACCAAATGATAGACATGAGCCAAAACCAATCACCAATGCAGGTGATGGATAACAGCAAGTATTATGACCTCAATGCTCTGACATGCAGCCGTGCTACATGTACTCCTAGGTACTAACCTCATTGGCTTCTCAATGCAAATTTTCAGCATGTCATTGTCCATAGAATTTTATTTTCTCTTTGTGTTAATATCAACATCCTTGTGGGTGATGCATGCATCATACTCAAGAAATAATTACATTGGTTGTATCATATTGTCATCATATTTTGCATGGTGAGCAGTCTTTTGGAAGCCAGGTGTACTATTTTCTAAAATTCTAAGTGAACATCCTTGCATACCACCACATGACCTCTTGCCTTTTATGGGGCTCACATTTTCCAGAAATAATATATGTCTCCAAGACATGACATATGGTTGTAGATTCCTCACTGGGCTTAGAGTTTACCATAGCTGGAAGACATATAATTTCTGCAGACTATGTCTCTGCTGCCTTTGAATCATATACGTGCTGTAATTCACAGTACTATACCCTCCCCATCTGGAAAAGTGGAAGTGGCACCTTTTTATCCATTTTGCTGCAAACTCCATGTTAGATGCTATATACGTTCTCCTGGTTAACAATATACAGTATACCCCCCCCCCCCATCTTCTTTCAGACCTCAGAGATCTCCTACCATCAGTAACTCTATCTCTTCTCTTTTCAAAACTATTGATGTGAAACCTGGATCTCCTCACTTCTGGAACTGTTGATAACAGTGATTAATATTGTGCCCCCCCCTCCCCACACACACACACGCACACACACTATGTTCTCTCAGTTCTCAGAGATCTACTGTCACCAGTACCTCTGGAGCCTTTCTCTTTATGAAGCTGTTGATGTGAACTCTGAATCTTTTTTGGTACTGCTGATTAAAACTCTCCCATCATTTTATACCCCAATTACTCCTTTATGTTATATCTTTTTTCTTGACATTTATTTCCTAAGGTAGCTGTAACATTTCACATACGCTTACCTTATAACTCTTTGTATTATTTTAATTTAATTATATTTGTAAATCAACTATATTATCTGCCCTGTTGCTTAACCCAGTCCTTCTGCTAATATTTCATTGCCTGCTGTCCTTAATATAGTGGATGTGCTCATTACATTTGGCATGCATTTGGTCACATTCCTGTAAAAGCTCCTGCTGAAACTATTTAATCCAGTCTGTTCTATTGTTTATGTCTTGCCACATGATTAATAGTTGGTGTGCTTATTACAGTTGATGTTTTTTTTTGCTTGTACTGCTGTTAACTGCTGATACTAATTTTTTTTATGTTACCCTCTTAGTCTGTTTTTGTATCTCATATAATCTCTTTTACTTTATTTGGACTTTTTCTCTCTATGTCTCCAGTGGTCCAATAGAAATGGGCAGAACCGTAGCTTGTTGATATGGTGTCCTGTGCCAATCCCCAAATTGGTGGCTCCTCAACTCTAAGTCATGGAGCAAAAAAATAAATCTTCTCAAAGTTGAAGAACCAAAAAAAAGCTCTTCTCCACTCTTCCAACTGTAGTAAGCTACTTATTAAAACTGCAACAAAAAAATAACAAGCAGCTTGCTATAGTTAGTACCACAAACTCACCTCACATTGAACACTTCAGCTAAGCTGTAAATGCAGTATCAACTTTCACTTATCAGTGCCACGTCTGCATTCCAACATGGTCGGCCTCTTCTGGTGATTACATCTCCTGACAGATTACACCCTGGGCAGCCACCCTTAGATCCCCTCAGCTAGTGCTTTTGTGACTCATCCAAAGAAGTCAGCTAGATTAAATAGGAATGATTTACAAAGCCAGATTAGTTTAGGATCTAAGGATTGTAACTTTCTGAGGTTTGAGTTGAGGACTTCTATCACTTTACTTCATGATGCTGGTGAGGTTGAGAGGTCTGTAGTTGCTAGGGTCCAGAGTGGGGCCTGTACTGCGGAAAGGTATTACTGAAAGTTGCTCTACATGCTTGTGGAATTGTGGCCGAATAGTTTAAGAAGGAAGTCTAATAGATAGTGTTTTATATTAACCGAAAAAGAAAGAAAGAAATCACTATGTTATCCGGACCTCCAGATCTGGTGTTTTTGGCCTTAGAGTGCTTTTAGTATCTGCTCAGAGGGTAATTACTGGGGGATTGGATTCTTTCTATTGGGAAATTTGGAAGTGACTGAGGAGAAAAATTGAAGCTGAATTAGTCTACAAGGATGTTATTTATAATCTCAGGGTTTGAGTGGGTAATGCTATCAGAGATACGTTTGGTGTAGTGCTGGGTACTAGTTTTGAAGTCCTTTACATTTAGTATCTGAAGGTTTATTATGTCAGTTATTATTTTCATTATAGTTCTTTCCATGGCTTTGTAAATGAGACTAGTCAAGTCTTATGGGTCTGTAGTTTCTGGGATCCGTAGATAACCCATCCTTGTGCAGAGGAATGACCATTACAATTCTCTATTACGGCAGCATGAAGCCTGCCTGGAGGCTATGGCTGAAAAATGACTCCAGTAGGCTTTATAGGTCATGTTTCATGCTATTTAGGCAGTGTCCTAGGATATTACTGAGGCCCATCAATGGGGTGTTCTTAGCCTTGGTGTGTGCATTTCAGACCTCCTAGTTCTAGTTGGGGGGGGGGGGGTATTATGTATCTTTAAGAAGCTATTTAAGGGCTTGCACAAGTGTATAAATTCTGAGCACGTGCTAGCCTGTCTGCCATTTTGCAGCAAGCTGTTGTGATGTAAGCATGTATGTCTGTAAGGTCTGTTTCTTAATCAGTTTGTTTATATATTATGATCCTGCTATCCATGCTGATGTGTTTCTATGTAATAAAGCATCTAAAGGAACTACCCTGCCTTTTCTTCTTGTATGCTAAGACATGGACGAGTGACATGGTGTCAAAAGTGGCAAGTTTAAAAGGACATGGTGTCGGAAAAGGCATGGCTGAAATGACTTGTTGCTAGAAAGAGTTCCAGTTTGAGTCCGAGAGGCACCCAGTTGGTATTGGAGGAATATATAGGAGTGGATCATCCCTATTGCATGTATAATTCACAAAACAGGTCAGAAACAAATTTCAAATGTTAAAACTTGCTCAAATAATTTCTTATTCGCAAAACATGAAACAAAACATACAGAACACTCTAAACAATATTTGAATAAACCGATATGTCCGATATTGATAAAAAATATTCAAATTACTACTGAAAATGTTTGAAATAAAAGTCCAAATTGCATAAAACTATTAAAATATGAAGAAATGACTGCATTTTTGCTAAGCACTTATTGTTCATATTAATTAAAGATGTCCGCATTATCAGTAGTGTATGAAGTGTTCTCATGTTTGTGCAAAATTACAATAAAGTTATTTCACAAAATACAGCCATTACAGAGCATATTTCGCAAAGTATGGTGTTTTGAAGAGTTTGTTGTGCATTTGAACATTATTACGAGCTGCTGTGTATGCTTGTTTGTACATAATTACAAGGGTCATATTTTTCAGTGTGTTTGGGCACAGTTTCTTGGCATGGCAGATGGTTTTCGAAAACCCAGTGCACTTGTATTTGACAATAATATTGCAGAGCACTGAAGAGTGTTTGAGCAAGAGTATGACATTTTCATACAGGCGGCATTTTCTGATAAAGATGACCATACAAAAGCATTTATTTTACTTAATTTAGCTGGGTCAGAAGACAGTTTGTTTATATTTTATGATGCTGCTATCCATCCTGATGTGTTTCTATGTAATAAAGCATCTAATCGAGCTACCACATCTGTTCATCTTCTATGTTAGAGAGGGACAAGCGACGGTAGGGGGTACGTTTGAAGGTATTTCTTGAGAGGTGGTGGTGGGGGGAGGTAAAAATTGTTGTTGAATTTTTCGGCAAATAAATTTGCTATATCTCCCAGCTCTGTGTAGGTAGCTCCATTTACTATTAGTCCTGTACGTTGTTGTGCACTGTGTTTGAGGTTAAGGGCATAGCTAAAGAAAGCCTTATTGTTGTCCTTGGCCTGGGAGGTTAAGCCTACTTTACAGTTGGCTTTGGAAGACTTAATGTGCCCTCTTTTTTGTTTATTTAGATTGATGAGGTGCTTTTTTCCTGTTGGACTTTGAATTTCCTAACTTTTGACTTGATGTTCTTCCTTTTGTTGTACTACCTATTAATGTTAGGATTCCACCAGGGTGTCTTGTCTTTTGAGTTTGTTCTGAGCTTATTCTTGGTGGGCACAGCTACTTCAATGCTTCAGTTAACATGATTGTCCAGAGTTTTTTGAAATATCCTGCATAAGCAGCTGTGTTCTCAGGCTTTATTGGTGCTCGAGATTTGCCAGGTTAAAACCTAATAGGAAGTTTGCCGTAGAATAATTTTTAACTGCTACAGGGTTAGCTAAGGTCATAGGTTTTTATTTTTGTTTTTATTTTGAAGGAGACAGCTTTATGGTCTGACCTTACAAGAGAGGACGTTGCACTGGGGGCGTGTAGGATTATCCCATGTTTGAGAGGACCAGGTCCTATTGTTTGCACCAGTAGTGGGTGTGTGGACTATCTGGTCCACAGTATTTGTGTTACCAAAGTCAAGAAATTTTTAGGTCTTCACACTTGGGGGCATGTATTAAACCCAATTTATAGTGGGGTAGTTAAAGTCACCCATGAATATGGTGTTCAGTTGGAGTGTCTTCAGTATATCTGAGTATGGGTGTCCTGAGTCATACAGAGGAATATGTAGCTTGCAATGATATGTTGTCAGACTTTGTCTATAGTAATTTGGAATTGGAGAAGCTCAAGTGAGTCATGATGTCTTATCAACCTTGAGGCAAGTTTGTTTTGATGAACATTGAGACACTTTCAACTTTAGTCCCTGCCTGTGCAGTAGCTGACCCAAATATGTAAAAAGCATTGCAGCTCTGCACTGCCGCGGTGCTTTTTGTGACTTTAAACCATGTCCTGGTAACTGCACAGATGTCTGCATTTTCCATCAAGGGGAGAGTTTGAAGGGAGTGGTGTTTCCTGTTAAGACTCCTGGCATTGAGCAGTAACATATTTAGATTCCCTTTGATTGGTTTTGCTATGTCAAAAGGTTTGTCATTTTGGCAATAACTAAGAAGACACTATGGGAGAGGATAATGTTTTATCTAATATTTAAAATCCTAAAGTGGACAAATGCAGGCCATACTTGGCAAAGTAATGTGGTCTGTCGACCATGTTCTCCCATACTGACAAATGTTGCATCCCATTGGAATAACACCACTAATTAACCCAACTATTAAAGTCGATCATCTTCTGCTCATATTGTGGCATCATCCTTGGTGAAGGTAGAATGCGGTTCAGTGCTAGGCTTATACCAGCTGGGGACACATAGTCTGAGAACTCCATCATATCTTTCTTCATGTAGTCCAGGGAGGTGTATCTCCGATTATTAATACCCATGTGGACTATGACAGAGTCATATTTGTACTTAGGGTTATGTGGCCCAAGGGTGTGTGTGATATGATAGTTCCTAGCCCCTGATAGCAAGCTGACCATGACTCTTTGTTTAGTCTAATGAGTGGGAGGTCTATGTGTCTCACTATGGAGTTGCCTATGACCAGAATATTGGGCTGCATAATGGTATGACTTACGGTCTTAGATGTGGAAACATCATGGGTTGTGGCAGTGTGTGTCTTGTTGCATGTTTTTGTGATGTGCTGTTGAGATTGCTGTGGACGTTTTGTGTGTGCATTGTTTGGGAGGTTTTGTGGATTGGAGAGATTACATTTAAGAACCACAGCAGTTCTGTGAGACTGGTCTGTACTATGCGAGGAGGGTAACGTGTGTGCTTCTGGTAACCTGTTTGGGAGTGTAAGTGCTTGTAGATGAGAGCCTTTCCTCCAGTGACATTGTGCAACTACTTCTCTCACATACCTCATTCATGTGTTTTAGAATTTGGTGGTTGTCACTAAGCATGAGGCAGTTGCTACATTGCCTCAGGATGCTAATGTCCACTAAGCTAGCTGTGGAGATATCAGGGAAATGCACGTCCATGGATTTGGATCCTAGTTGTTTATTCACAGGAGGGATAATACAAGGAGGTTCACAACTAATTTGTTTGGTTGCTGTAGGACTGAATAAATTATCAAGATCTGAATAAATTATCAAGACTGCTTAAACTCCTTATGGTCAAGTTTGTGAGAGTCAGAAAGCAAAGTAGCTGCTCACTACATGGCTAGGGATTTAGGAAATTAGAAAAGTAGTTGTATAGGAAAGTTAAAATTGTCTGCATCTGTATAAGGCACTGCTAAAAAACAGTTGTGCAGAGATAAGCTTCTTGCAAATGTGATGCCTTTATAGATGACCAAAACAAGCAGTAAAACCGTAGCACAATAAGAGGTTCCTTAAGTAATCTGCAGCACAGAAGTTGACTAGGTTACCCTCAGCTGCCACCAGAGAGCAGTTCTACACCTTACAGTCTACTAATAAACTGAAACTGAAGTTCAGGAATTGGAAAATAATCACCTTAAACAATGGAACAATCTACAGTGCTACAGTTTATCTAACTAAACAATAATCCAACTAGGAGACACAGTGAGAAGGTGCAGGTGCAGAAAAAAAATTTAAAATGCAGTGGTAAAAATACAGCACTCTAAAATGATTTAAGGTGTAAAACAACAGTTAGTGCACATAAATAATAAATATAATGCACAAAATATGTAGTAATTAAAAACAACTTGGAAAAAAATACAATCTGTCACTGGATTCACTCAGAATTCTCTCTACTCAGTGGCATGGTCGCCAAGCGTGCCTTATCCCTGAAGAAATGAGCCAAGCTTTGCCAAACATGACAGCTTTGTAGAGGCTCAAAACAACCAGTCAAACAGTAAAATGTCCCCTGGCCAATCACAAGTAGCACAATCAAAGCTTCCTTAACTGATTTACAGTGCAGAAGTCGACTAGGTTACCCACAGCTACCACCAGAGAGCAGTATTAACCCTTCCAGCCTCCAAATCACAAACTGAACGAAGTACAGGGCAATATCTAACTTGAAAAAAATGCAATTTTGTAATGCAAGGCACTTATCCAGAGATGTATGGTATTAGATTCCATTGGGATTCTCTGTACTCAATGGCATGGCCACCAAGCATGTTTTAGCCCTGTAAAAAAGATTGCTATCCTGAAATTTGCAGTGTGTACTTAGTGAGTGGGACGGTATGAGACAGAAGATAGCTCAAACTTTAAGATTGTAAGGGGAGGGCCTTGCCAGTTGACCTCTCAATGACCAGTAGAATAAGCAGATGAGATGAGACAAGGAGGGGTGTCCAAAATCAAATTTTAGTAGAAGTTAGCAGTTGAAAAGCCATCAAATTTAAAAACACAATAGGGATGATGAGAGTGGCTGAGAAAAATCAAATGCAGTTGCACAACAGCAGAGACAGACAGCAATTCAGCTAAATAATAATACAGCTAAAAACTTGTAGCTAAATAAGATATGCTATTTCTCAGTTCCTCCTACTAATTAGCTGATTGGATTCCTTTTCAGTCAGTGAATGGAAGACGCTAGCCAAGATTTTTAAAACTGCAAGAAGAATACAACTGTGAGGGAAAACAAAACTGAAAATAAAACAAACTAAGAGCAAAAAAAAAAAATAATAATTCAAGTATTCAAAACTTAAATGAATAAATCTAGTCCAAAATCAAATGTGGTTAGACATCAACAGAGGCATACAGCACTTCAGCTAAATAATGTGATTGATTAATGGATTCATTTTGTGTATTATTACCTTTACTACATATATGTATTGTAAAGTGTCTAATATATTGTTTTACTTTAATGAAGCGATCTTGGCTGAAAATTTGTACAAGTATAAAGTAAAACATTCCTATAGATTTTGATATACACTTTTTGCCTCTTTACTATAGTATTGTTTTCATTTACATCTTTTGATGTTTAAGACAATTTTTTTAATTTATGTCGTGAATGGCTGCCAACACAAAAGTAGAACAAAGTTGTAATAATAAAAAACAAAACACAAAAAATGAACCAGAAGCAGCCAGGAAAGCTCCACTTTATTAGGTATAATACAAAACAACTAAGCGCTTTCGCCAGTAAACTATCTGGCTTCTTCAGAGTAATTTTGAAAGAATTAAAACAATTGCTTATATATTCACCATTCATCATCAACCAAACAAAATTCATAACTAAATTAGGCCGAGCCACTCACTAACACTCTTCAAGAGAAGCCTTGACGAGTGGATGGGTAACAGAAAATACACTGCTGGGATCACTTCATTAGCTCTGCTTGACAGAGGCTCAGTTAATTAATCAATGGGGCGGCGAAAGCCGACACACTCCAGCTAGGCTTAAAAATGCCTTTGGGCATATAGCCTAGTACCTACATATGAACCAGTTGACAATCATGACATCATAAGTAATTAAATTGACTCATGAATAATTAATTGGTTGAACCACACCATAAAATCCATTGTCCTAATGCATCTTACATACTGAATGTGTCTCTCAACATGAAACTCTCTTAAAATTCCTTAAAAAATAATATTAATATATTATATGGGTCTATATCATATGAGCGAATTGCACAAATTGCGAACGCTCATAATATCAAAAGTACCAGAATTCGAACTTCCTACCCCCCACTAAATATATATTCCAACTCCAAGATCGCACTACAGTAAGGAAAGGGCAAATATCCCATTCTTCACTGTACTGCGATCTCATAAAAAGCACTTTGAGGTCCGGTACTTTCAATATTATGAGCGTTCATAATTTGTGCGATTCGCTCATATGATATAGACCCTATGATATAATATATATTAATATTATTTTTAAGGAATTTTAAGAGATTTTCATGTTGAGTGACGCATTCAGTATGTTAGATGCATTACGATAATGGATTTTATGGTGTGGCTTAACCAATTAATTATTCATGAGTCAATTAATTACTTATGATGTAATGACTGTCGATTGGTTGGTTGATGATGAATGGTGAACATTTAAGTAATTGTTTTAATTCTTTTAAAATAACTCTGAAGAAGCCAGATGGTTTACTGGCAAAAGCACTTAGTCGTTTTGGATTATACCTAATAAAGTGGAGCTTTCCTGGCCATTTCTGGTTCATTTTTTTTTTTTTTGATTATTACTAGTTTAACCCTATTTGGGTGTATTGTCATTTTGGTCTTGGTAGAACAAAGCTGGTTGCACTTTGCTCTTTTATGCAGTTTGAAGTATGCATACATTTGTATTTTGATCATATTGATTAAAACATGCAATTGTATTTGGTGCTACTTTTGATCAATTTCTCTTTCCCCTTTCTTCACCTTGGGAGCTGAATTTCTTTGTCTAGAGTTTTCTTCAAAATCAACAAAAAAGGCTTTCTATTTTCATACCATTCCTTTCCTATTAGATTATCATTATTAGTAGTGTTATCATTGGTGAAGTGATTCCTTTATTTTCCTTTCAGCATGTCCAACAAACCATCTGGGTTTTAAAAAATACGTGTCTTGTTCTCACAAGTTATCAAACTCTGACATCCATGACAAATGCATCTACTGTCTGTACCCCTCACACCTTGACATAGTCTACTCCATCTGTGAAGCTTTTGCCAGCAAGCTGTAGTAGAGAGAATAAACAAACTTATTTTGAAGGACTTCTCCCATCCCTTGCAGGAGAAAGTGCTCCTTCTGGTTCCCTGAAACCTTCTACTTCTCTGTCTTGAGAAACCAAGGGAAAAAATAGGGCAAAAGAAACAGATAAAGACAGAGACAAGGAAAAGTCCAAGTATTTGAGGAAGAACTCTCCAGATTGTTCTTCATCTTTGGATCTTTCATAGAAAGTTCCAACAACCTTGGAGCCAACACTCTTTTTGGATCCAAATATTATCAAATCCAATACTCCACTGAGGTTTTCTCTGGAGCCTGTGTCACCTATGCTCCATTCTCTGATCCTAAAAATGGTATCACTCCAAACTTCCCTCTGTTGCTTCATCTTGCTGGTCAGCTAGGCCTTCCAGGAGCCTAACTGAATCTGATGTGGACAAGAGGATGAGGAAATTCCTCTGGGCCCACATCCAGTTGAGGGTTCTCCCACCTCTGGCATCAGCTGAAGCAGAGAGAACAACTTCTACACATCTAGTAGTTAATTCCTTCTCTAGTCTGACCTTTCAGATCAGGGTTCCAACCTCCACCTGGGCCAAGTCTGCACTGGAGTTTAGGCTTAGTTCCTCAACCAGGATGAGTTCCCTGATTCAGTCAGCACAGCTCCAACTGCTTTGGAGAAGTCTGAGTCTTGGAGCTAAACAGTTAGTTGGTACCAATTCTGACAGGGTGGGCTTGGATCTGAGGTCCTCGGAGCCATTCTTCCCTCTCAGGGCTTCAGTGTTAGATAGTTCTGCACCATTATCTCAGCTATGCAGTGCCTCTGGTTGAACTTCCCTCCAGGGCTTTGACTCGAACGCTTAGTCTCCCTGGACCCATTTCAAACTCAGTGTTTGAAGCTTTCAAGAGAGTACTCTCTCATTCCAGAGAGAAGACTTTTCGGTGCTTACGTATTCTTGCAACCAGATTCACAGCAGGAGAAGCGGATCATTTCCAAGGGCTTCCCTTTCCAAAAAATGTTGTGAAAGGTACTTGGGAAGTGTGTGTCTTGACAATTGTGTACTGCCGGTATAGAAAATGAGTTACAAATCGGATGAGGCTTTTGGAAGTGTGGCAAAACGATGCAGAATAAATAACTGGAAAAAGCAAATTATTTGAAGAGCAAGTATGGTACAAAAAAGTATATGAGTTGCAAAGCAAACATCATGAGAAGGAGCAGATTTGGCAGAAGGATTGTCTAAGGTAACAAAAGTGGTGTGGAAAGTCAAGACATGACCTAACATTGATTTTGTAATAGTTACTGTAGTCATTTGATGACAAAAAGAGCAAAGAAAGAAAAGTTCTGTCTCAGTTTCCAGTTTCTTGGGCAATCTGCAGGTTTTAAAAGCTTTCAAGTAAGCATGAGATGACAGTGGTGAAAGCTTAAGGCCATTTTCTTCAGGCCTGATATTGAATGGATGGCTGTATTATAATTTTCCAGAGGCTATTGCTACAGTTATATAAAACAAATAACTTTCAGAAATGGGTACACTGTACATTACATCCTGTGCTGATGTACAACATTTTTCTGCAGGAGAACCGCTAGGAAATGAGCCGCTTCTCCTGCTATGAATCTGGTTGTTGTAATATGTAAGTACCGACTTTTCTTTCAAGCTCAGATCTGTCCCTCCTCCAAAGGATCTCCCATGGTCAGGATCCTGTTCTTCATTTCCTGCCGCGACAGCCATTGACCAAAAATCTCACACCAGATCCTATGGAGCAAACCAAATCAGCTTGCCAGTCCTCACAAGATTATCCCACTTGGGAGGTACACAAGAAGCACATGTGTAAAAGCAGGCATCTAGATTCTCCTCAAGAAGCTCTCATCATGGACACTGACTTTGATGAAGGTGAAGGTTGCCCCAGATCTCCTCTTGAGGATTTGTCATTCAGAGAAATCCTCAAAATACTTAAATAGAAGTGGGGAGAATCTTCACTGATGCTTTCTCCAGAAGAGTCAGTATTTAGTGAGCCTTTTGACTCTGACCCTAATACATCTTGGGTGGTCCTGTCCACAGATGAAATAACAGACGTGATATTCAGATGGGCTTGGAAGCTTGGAAGGAGCTGAACACAGTAGAATCTATTCCCAAGAAATTGGACAAATTTCTCATCACCCTTAAAGACCACACCCCCATTGGAGTAAGAGTCCAGAAGTAGAGTCTACTGCTGCACTCTTCTTCCAATGATGTTGAGGGTGGATCTGGAGCTATCCTGCAGGCATATCCATTAGGATTCATACTAGGATGAGGCTTTGCTACTTTACAGAACTCTTCAAAACATCCTTCATGAATGCCACCAAAGATGGATCAACACTTTTTGGTCCCAAGGTGAAAGCTACAATCTCCAGAAGGGAAACGGAGAGCAAATCCCCTTCTACCATCCATATCTTATGGTCCATGGCAGCATCAATTACCCTGGTTCCACCTAACCAGATACTACATGTGTGTTTCTCACTGGATTATTGTGGTCCAGAGGTTGATAAGAGAACAACCCATGTCTTTCCAAGTATTGTTAACAGAGATGTGCAAATCATACATCCATTGGTGATTGGAATCATCACGTCTCACAAGAATGTCTTTTCAACCTTCCTTCCTCCCAAACCTCAGTGTCCATGGATGTGGTAGTGGGACACTACATGGGAAAGACACTCCAAGGCAAGTGGTCACAGTCAGAGGCCAGACTTAACATCAACATATTGGAGATGAGAGCAGTCTTCCTAACATTGCATGCCTTTCAGGAGAATCTTATCAAGGATGTGATATCCATACAGACAGGCAGCATATCAGCTGAATGGTACATCAACAAACAGGGAGGAACCAGATTGTCCCATTATGTTGAGAGGCCATGAGAGTGTGACAGTGGGTGATATCTTCTCACTGCTTTTTAGTCCAATGTACATCCCAGGCAAGTCCAGTGTGCTAGCAGATATGTTGAGCAGGTCTGCCCTTCTTCCTTACAAATGCTTCCCCCTCAATACCATGTGCAGCAATTCTTCGCTCTGATCCTCACAGAGGAGTCGCTGAGGGATGTGGTGTTCCACATCTGACCCCCAGGACTCTTTATGCATTTCTCCCATTCCCCTGATTCCAAAGTTTTTACAGAAAGCAATGGAGAGCGAGATCACAGTCATCCTCATAGCCCCTTATTGGCCTTGACAAGTATGGTTTCTCTTCCTCTGGCATCATCTGGTACACCCCTGCCTGAGAGGTGGGTCTGGTTCCGGATCTAGGATCTCACCCATTGGGGGTTGCCTCACCCAGACATTCATTCCCTCAGATTGACTACATGGTTTCTCCAGTTCCATTGATGGCTAGACATTCCAGGTTTTCATCCTTGGATATTAATATTTTAACTTCTTGCCCAAAACTTCTATATGGAAGTAAATGGAAAAGATTTTCCATTTGGGCAGTCCCCTCACAGTGACCCTGTAATTCTTGGCAGACCTCTTTCTGAATGGAGCCAGCTATTCCACTATCAAAGTGCAATTAGTGAAAATATCGTCTTTTCAAATTGTTGAGAATCACATGTCCATTGCATCCTTAAGACTATCTAAAGCTTGTCATAGAGGAATTTTTCTGTTATAACCTATACTTGGAGACCCAATGCCTCCTAGTGATATAACAGTTTTACTACAAGCCCGAACTAGTCCTCCATTTCAACTGCCTGCCAAGGCTAATTTAATTTTTTTGTCAGGGAAAACTCTTTTCTTAGTTGCTGTTACTTCTGTTAGGAGGATTTTTGAACTCCATGCTTGTATGCAAAATCCTATTACCTGTTTTTTTTTCTCAAAAACAGAGTGAGTCTGAGAACCAATCGTTCCTTTTTTCCTAAGGATGACTATTGAATCCTCTAACAACCAAGCCATAAATCTACCCATGTTTTTCCCAAATTTTTCAAACAAGGGTGAATACACATTACACTTACTAGATGTTCACCATCAATTAAGATTCTATTTACATTGGACCAGAGATTTAAGAAAAACTGATCAATTGTTCATCTCTTTACTTCCCTGGCAAAATGGGAAAAGGAGTATCCAATACCACATTCTTCCGTTGGTTGTCTGAGTGCATTTTCTATGTTTCTAAGCAGATGGGACTGTCCCTATCTTTTTTCCAAAAGCTCAGTTTGTTTGTTCCATCCTTCTGCAAATCCTATCTCACCTTCCCCCTTCCATGTGCTTGACAGCTTTTGATCTTCTGGTTCATGGTTTTCTCTGACTGACCTAGCCTTTGCTTCATGAGGATGCTTATCAAGATCTATTTTTGTAACTGTTTTTTTTTTTGTTCCTTACCTCTATTCTCCCCTTTTTCCTTGGGGCAAACGTGATCTGAGGCATTTCAAATAACACCAGGGATTATGGGTAAGAGGAGGAGCTTGAGCACCAGAGCCTAAAGCTTGAAAGTGGCTGAAGTTGAATCCAACACAGATCTAACACCCATATGCTGAGGAAGGGTAGAAAGAGACAACATAGATCTGTCGTTATGGTGAGAACATAACTTTCGTTCATAGTTTTATGACCACGCCAACAACATTATCTAGCTCTCTTGGTGTTACCACAGTTCTTAATTTAACCTAATACACTTTTTAACTTGCTTTTCTTGTCACCAGGATGACAACAGTAGATATCACATTGACCTTTACCCTCAGGAAGTATATTACTCTGAGAAAAATCTTCCAGTTTTGCCATCACCAATAATCACGACTTGTGAGTAGTACAGGTTGTGAAAATGCAGTATATTATCCTATTGTACCTCTACTTTCCTTTTTGTTATTATCAGGAAATCATCCTTGTAGTGAACATTCCTAAGGCCCCTGTAATATATGGGCTATATAGCTTTAAATATACTAATGCCTAATAGTAGGAATTTGCATGTTATGACTTGGACTTTATAGAAGTGGTTAGGCTAAATACCTCATTTAAGCTGATAACATATTCCAGAAGAAGAGCAAGAGTGGGATGAAAGAGTGGAGCTACCCAGACTCAAAGTGTTAGGGGACATGATCAGAAAGTGCATTTCCTGCATTCTTTCTCTACCAGGATTTCTGAATGCAGCTATAGAAAAGAACTTGTGGTCATCTGCTGTAGCAGTCCAGTAGCTACATATCTGCTTCCTACAATTAAAAATAGAATAATTATTTTTTTTATTTGCTTTTCAGTTGAAAAACCCTTGGAGTGAGGGTGCATAGGTAGGGAATGGATATAGGTTTGGAGGTGCCAGACAAGGGGAGTGGACCTTTCTTTGGTCTTCAAACCAAATGGAAAATGCACCAAACAAGCCTGTATACAAACTCTGTTTATTACAGCAAAAACACACCAAGATTAAGTGCTTTTGTCTTTCACATAGAAGACTTCATCAGAATAAAGCATACTGATTCAAGAACCATTTTTATACCAGTACATGTTACATAACAGATAAAATTGAGCCAATGGTATTGTCAAAAAAAGTCACATGTAAAATGATCACAAGAGCAGTATTAAATACACAGGATGTTAATATTCAAGCCAACTTAGTTTTTTACAAATAAAACACTGTTTTATATTAAATACCTTCAGCATATGTTCAAAAATGCAGGCACAGTAATGCATGTAAAAATGTTAAAATACTTAAAAGTTTTGTAGATATTTCTTTCATGGCTGGAAGTATTGTTAAGGAATCATTTATACCTGGTGGAAAATTAGCTGCTAGTCTGAGTTGCCAAACCAGCTCTTTTTTACTTAATAAATTCTTCCAGTCACCCCCCCCCTCAAATCTATGTCCACAGTATCCAAAATAAATTTGGGGGTGGGGTGACTGGAAGAAATTATTAAGTAGAAAAATGGCAACTCAGACTAGCAGCTAATTTTCCACCAGGTATAAATGATTCCTTGACAATACTTCCAGCCCTGAAAGAAAAATCTATGAAACTTTAAGTATTTTAACATTTTTACATGCATTACTGTGCTTGCATTTTTAAACATATGCGGAAGGTATTTAATATATTAATAACAGTGATGTATTTGTAAAAAGCTAAGTTGGCTTGAATATTAAATCATGTGTATTTAATATTGTTCATGTGACCATTTTATATGTGACTTTTTTTGACAATACTGTTGGCTCAATTGTATCTATTATGTAACATGTACTGGTATAAAAATGGTTCTTGAATCAGTGTGCTTTATTCTGATGAAGTTTTCTATGTGAAAGATGACAGCACTAAATCTTAGTGACTTTTTACTGTAATAAACGGAGTTTGTATACAGGCTTGTTTGGTGCGTTTTCCATTTGGTTCGTGGTCTTCCGTTATTCGCACTGCACCAGATTTTTGGATTCTTTCTTTGGTCTTCAAGTGAAGAGCCGAGAGGGTGGGGCACCAAATCAGAGACTGGCAGTGGCTGCTAGATCAGCCAGTGGCTCTGATATTTCCACATCATCTGTATTCAATGAGCATTCTGACAAGCTGTTCTAGAAAACTTCTAACAAGTATCCAGATGATTCATAGTGCTAGAAATGAAAAAAATATATATTTGCAAAAATTAAGAAGCATATGCAGAGGTGAAGAAACAGATTTGTTGGTCAAAGTTTCTATATTCAGAAGTATAGTAGCATAATTTTAAGTGGAAAAATGGTCCAGCTCCATCCACTAGAACTGTTTTCATTAAAAGGCAACTTATTGGTTTTTCCTACTGAATGGTCAGTCAGACTACAGATGCTGAATGCTGTAAGCAGTAACAAAGACAACAGTGAGAATCTTGACAGCTTAGTAAATGAATGCAAAAATATATTTAAATCCATGGAAAAAATAAGTAACAACCAGATAATACTGCCAGTAAGCTCAGTCATACAGAAGACTTCCATTCCATTTGAAAAAGAAAGGAGGAAAATTAAAAATTATATAGAAAACAGGCATTACTGGCAAACTGACAGGGACAGCACCATGGGTTTTATGCACTGTTACCCCCTCAAAATTGTATAAAGTAAATGAGATACGAATATGCATACAGATGAGAGTAGTAAACAGGACCTTAGAGGTAGAGTAAGTCAGTAAACTCCAACAGTAGATAACATGGATAGGCAACCTTTTGTGAGCAGCACCAAAAATCATGACTTCTCTTTCAAGTTCAAGTGGTAGGCAAACAGACAGGGAAATGGGAAATGGTGATAGTTGATTATGCAGACATACTTTAAATAGGTTTATATTTTTAATTTCAATCAGTAGATCTATTTAGATTTGTAAATAATTCTGTCAGAAAATTAATAAAATAGGCAATGATGTCCTTGATCAAGAAGTTCCCTCTCTACTGATCTTGAGTAGAGTGCCAAGCAAAATGTGCTCAACTGCTCTTAGGCAAATAGTGCCAGGGGTTTCCTACCCCTGTTACATGTTGTTGTCAGCGATTCTTTGTATGCTTTCCCAATGATACTGTCAAATAGTACTGCCTCCTCATTCAACCAGAAAGTCCATCATCAGTCACAAGGGAGGTGTGGGCCTGTACACTTACCACATAGGTTCATATGTTCATAGGAAAGTACTAGGCTAACTGATCTTGTGGGCCACTTTAAGCCTAGCAGTTTCCCTTTTTTGAGCTTGAAATAACCAATCCCATTTGGTTACAGATTGGTCTTATCCACCCCATGGTCGATACTTATATATTACCCCTAATGAGAATAAATGGGATCATACCATAGATAATTTGAGTGGACTCATGCTTTGGATATAACATTTAGGAACTTCATCTGTCCATTAGTAGTATAGAGGGACAGTCCTGGGGTAAATTTTCTGTTTTCCATCCATAGGTCTAAGCTACACTTGAAAATAGACATGTATGAAGTTTGTTAATGAGAGGTCTGTTCCATAGCAGCAGTATCCTCTGAGAAATATACCTGGCCCTTTAAACTGTTAGGCTGATGCTGCAGTAGAGGTTGAGATCCCTAAACCAAGCACTTCTGATGCCATTTGACTTGCTGATGTACAATAGATCAATCAGTAATGAGTCAGAGGATGGTTTGTATGCCAGACACAGGTCACCCGTTAGCAGTCTGTAGGATATTGAGTATAGTGACAAGGCTTAGTGTCTGTCCATGTTGAACAACACATTGTTTAGGCCTTGTATCCTTTTAGTAAGGTATCTCAGTCGACAATCCAGTTGTTGCATGTGTCTGGACAGATACATGCCAGAAAGGGCATTATATTCAATGACTGGCATGATGAGGGCTGAGTAAAGGGGACAATGACACAATCCCTTTGTTTATAAGTTGTGCACTATAGAAGGACTTTCTCACAACAATAGACACATGTGGGTCAAAAGTTAGGTCTCTATCCACATAAGTTACCAAATCCTGAACAACTGGATCAACTGTCAGGGGCATATTGTCAGTGTGGTAGTTGCCTGGGAAAAATGACTTCCCAAAAGAATCCCCTGATTATTCATTCAGTCCTTGGAAAGTAGACGCATTTAAACTAATTTACCATAGTATCTCCCTGTTCTCTTAAAGGTTGTCACAGTTGCCCCCTCACAATGCTTGTTGAATGGTTATGTTTTTGTTTTACCCGCACTTAAGTTAAAATCTGTTAAGAATCATTTGTTATCGTATGCTCTGATACTGTTTTGGTATTGGTGTAAATGTTATTGAGTAGCATTTTACATAGATTGCATTTTATGTATGCATTACTGTGATGAAGTCCTGTGTGTTGACTGGACAAAAATTGCTAATTTTATTAAAACTCTTTCTTTCTTTCCTGCATGTGACTAACCAGTGAATTTTTTTGTTATACGTTGGTTTGTTTATCCATTGTTTGAAATTCATGCTGGATGTCACAAGTTTAATACTTACACAAGTCAGAGAACTGCCCACATCCTAATATCCTAATATGAGGATCTGCTTTATGCTCCTCCAGATCAGGCCTACCTACATGTAAGAAAGACCCTAATTGTCCTCAGGCCAAGAAACTACTTGACAACTCATGAATGTAATGTCCACTCTTTCTTTCTGTTCCTATTGACAGCTGTCACAGATCTGGCAAGCTTAACAACAAGAAAGAAACACATACTTTGCATACACTGACCTGTGATTACAGTGCTATACATTGCTTGGTTAGCTCATGAACACAGTATGATCTATTCTACTATTATACCTATAACAGCACGTCATGTTGCCCTTCCCCCTCAAGAATTGACAAGCCCGTGATGACATACTGTGTCCATCTGTGATATATCTATATCTATCTATATTTATGTAAATGTCTATACATGTATTTAAGTATGTATGTATGTGTATGTGTATGTGTGTGTGTGTGTGTGTGTGTGTGTGTGTGTGTGTGTGTGTGTGTGTGTGTGTGTGTGCACGCGTGCAAGTGGGAATGTTACAGATAAAGTACAAATAAGAATAGTGACAGCAAATACCATAATTAGAGAGAAGATACAATTCTCAAAATATGAATGATGTGATGAAGAAAGATTTTCATGTTTACTTTGCCACATTAATACTTAGCACATTAAAGGTGTTCCTGTTCAGATGTCAGAATTAACTGAAGTAGCCCACTTGAATGAAAACACTGACATTTTATGGGTCAGTTATTACCAGCCGAATACTTCTAATTTCCATTTGTAAAGCATTTAGCATCCAAGTTAGTCAGTAATGTCATTTTTGTTTGACGACATTTTTTTCATAAGCATTTCAATTAGAATCAAGACAGATGGTAGTCTACGTTTCTAAAGTATTCAGTTTAAACAGTTTTGAAATCTAAAAATAAATTTGACACCATTGTTATTTTTGGTAAATGGTATGGTGAAGAATTTTTTTTGCCATATAAGGAAGGCTGTAAGGATTGTTGATATTAAGAGAGTGTCATGGAGATATCATTTATTTAGTATAATGCAGGAGTATATTACAGTCAACAAAAGGGACATTTCCAGCTACTGTGATATTCATCTATGAGCTCTGAAAAGGTCCCTATCAAAGTGTAGACATTCAAAATGCAGAATGCCAAAAAAAAAAAAAAAAAAAACCCCACAGAAAACCCGAAGAACAGCAAATCTCAAAAATCTCTCTTCTCAATAAAACTTCATTTTGCAGGGTGGGCAAGCACCTCACACCCCTGAACTTATATACCAGCTCCGAGATCACCATACTTTGGATAAAAGAGAATATTCTGAGAAATGGCATCTTGCTCTTAGTGTACGTAAATCCGATCTTTCAGCCATTCAGTGTCTGTGTTTTGGGACTTGTTATAGTGTGTTCCAACATTTCAAGTGGTTACCACTCAGGAACAATATTCCATCAGTTAATTAGCCAAGGGATAGACTGGAGAGGAAGTGAAAAGAGACTTTGAGTAAAGTGTAAGGCAAACTTATATGTAAATTCCAGAAAAAAGGCAAAACATATATCTTTTAGAAAGGACTTGCCGTTTTAATAATACAAGTAAGGCAGAAAAAAATCATTGGTGTGCAGTAATGAGCCATAGATTGTAAAATATATTAAAGGTCCTATGATAACTATAAACAGTTAGGCACTGCTCATTCCTGAAATCTTTCCCAAATTACTTATACTTTAAGGGTTGCAGCTAGGCAACACATGATAATTATCCTAGTAATTGCTTTTTATCTCAGTATAACTTTGCCAATGAAAGACCTGCTTAGAAAGCCACAAAGAATTATAAAGAAACCAATCTGTTTAAAAGATAAGTTTTTAATGATATAATCTGAATTAGAAATATAAGGCAAGGACCAGTATATAAAGATTTAAAAACGTATATTATGTAGTGATTGATTTACTTTTAATAACTGTGGAAATTTTGAAGCTGTTCTTAAAGAACTGAAATTTGTCTGCAAAGTAGCTGATTTAAAAGTTTCAGTAATACTTTATGGCAAACAAAATGCTAACTTGGTAATATCCTGATGCTATCTGACTAAAATCTTCATAAGAGAATGAGGTCACTTTATTTTGCTAGCTAAAATATAAGGAAAACACTTTGGTGATACAGAAGTGCATATTTATTTTTATTTTACATTTGTTAACCGGGAAAGTCCGACTTGACACATATCCATTTTCAGAGGAGGCCTGGGGAGAAAAGCTCCAATAGCATGTCATAAAGAAATTACACAGGAATATCATACAGAGATATAGGTTCCATAGAAACATAAGTTATGTATAGATTAACAATTCCTTTAGTAGAGTCAGCATACAGCATTCTAGTAGTAGGGTTTATATAGAATATAAAATATAAACACAAGAACATTTTTTTATGTCTTTCTAAATTATGAATACTCTCTTTTGTTACAGAAATAACCAGTGATTATTAAGCTTTACAGTGAAAGGAATTAGGGAACCTTTAGCAGAATCCTTGAACATGGTATTAGTGGAAATTAACCTGGGGAGTAGCATGAACAAAGCCAATTGTTTGAGAAGTGGGTTCTCAGGGACCATGCATATGATGCTTGGGCAGTTGTGTAACCCAGGACTGAGCTCCCAAAGCAGAGTTCTTCGAAGTCTTCTAACCGTGGCTTCTGATAAGTCTTTACCAAACCTTTCAAATATCCAGGTTTTCACAGAATGTCTGGATTTTTGCTTCATAGTTTTGGTCTGTTCCTCATTAAAATTGTGTTTTTCGGGCAAATCACAGAGCAATATTTAGTTTGTCCCTCTATTTGGGTCTCTGCGCCCCCACTATTATCTTGTTCCTCTTTTTGGGTCTCTTTCCCCCCACTATTTTAAGCTATGTCCAGATTTCTTGTGCTAAGATGTTGAGAGGTAAGGTCTTCACTCATTTTAGAACATCATCGCGATGATGTAACTGGTTGTTAAATGGAGACACAGGTAGCTCATTGGTACAGCAGTCCACGTGTTATAAACTGCTTCTTGAATTATTCCTTCAGCTACTTAGTAGATATCTTTCCCTCTGCTATTGTAAAATGCTCTGTAATAAAAATGGAACACATTTCAAAATATGGGCAGTGTTCTTTGTCACTTTGGCTTTTTCTGTAGATCATGGAATCTTGTATATCTGTGGATAAACATGTAAATTAAATGACACTTGAAATGTAATTTCAGAAATGTTGTTTATTGGATTGAAAAAAAGCCTAGTTGTTGAAGTTGTGCCTACACTTGTAAATGAATGTTACCATTCTCTTCAGTATGCCAGCATGGACTGTATACTTTGTTACACTAACAAAAAATAAATGATAAAAAAATACTGTGAACTTGTATGGAAAAGTAGAAGAACGTTACATGAAACTAAAGAACAAAGTTTGGAAAATAAACTAATGCTATGTTCCCATAGAGGATCTTGACAGAATAAAACTTTAATGGAAAAAATGGTTTGAGAAGGAGTTAATGTTTCACAGTGCTGGCAGTCCAGTTGAATGTGGAACAGAAGAGAGAGAGCATTCAAAATGGTGACTTTTGGGAAGAACAGTCTGAGCCAGGTGACAGAATAAACAAGTCTGAAAATGTTAGCTTTAAACAGTGCACTTTAAACAAAGCCTTCCTCCTCAGAGGAGGCAAGCCATGTTTTTGAAAGAATGTATCTGACAAATGGTTGTTATGATTACAGCAGACAGTTCCTATGTTTGTGGAAGTCTTTCACAGGTCTAATGGCTATCATATCAAGCTATTAGATATTTTAAAATGTTAATGTCGATGTCAAAAATGTGGGTAGCAGGGCATAAGATCAGATAGTCAGATTTTGCCCTGATTCCAAAGTCAATACTGACTGATATTTTATATTTGTGAGAATTTCTATCTGGGGCCACTGAAAAATATTTTACAGTGCACTCAACTGTCATAGCAAAAGATTAAAGGATGAGGCAATTGCCAAGCAGGTTAGCAAAGAAAGTTAATGAAACAAACTTCATCCCGTAGTCTTGTGTTTCCTCACTGTCCACTTCTAAATGACTATGCTGTTGAATTAACCCTTGCATGAAGCATTATCTGCTTTGCCTTACCCGTTTAACAAATATGTAAAAATGACAAACAAGAATGTGGTATCGTTTTACCTCAATTCAAGAAATCACCTATGACAGAAAATGGGAGTGGACTAAAAATGATTTGTTTGTAGATGCTATAGAGGCAAAATAATGTTCCGTTTTTGATCAAAATATTGAACAGAGCTCCGTTCTTGATTGGCTCGTATACCGGTATACGAGCCAATCAAAATTGTGCACAGCGGACACTTTACTGTTCAATGCGGAACATCAAGCAGTTCCGCATTGAACAGAGCTCCGCTTTTTGATTGGCTCGTATACCAGTATATGAGCCAATCAAAAAAATAACGTGGAGGAAAAAACTCCGAAATAGGGATGTCTGCTTTTGAAAATACTGCAATTTGTCCGGGTTTTAAAACCTGGACAAATCGCAGAATTTTCAAAAACAGCCTGGACAGGAGTCCAAAAAAAGAGGACGTGTCCGGGGAAACCCGGACGTATGGTAACCTTACTCAGAAGGCTGTAATCAGCTTTGGAGAAGTTTTTTTGTTTGACCCTAGCTAGAGGGGGTCAGAGGAGATGGTAACTTTGAACATGACCGTTTTATGGTCAGATCTTACAAGGAAAGATGATACTGCAGGGATGCTGGAGTGGTTACTCATGTTGGTTAATAACCATGTCCAAGATATTATCACCTCTTGTGGGGGTATCGACTAGCTGTTCCAAAGCATTTGCATTGACAAAATCAAGGAATCTCTGGGCATTTGTGTTCTGGCATAAGTAGTTCTTCCACTCTATGTTTAGGTAGTTAAAGTCACTATTTGATAAGTAGATTTTGATCAAGTCAAGGGGATTCATCATAATCCAGCAAAACCTGACTCAGCAAACCTCAGGAATGGGCTTTAGCATGGGTTCTGCAGGGGAGGCAAGTTCATCTATCAGTGTATGCAGTTGATGAATTCAGTTTTTCTAGATTGTGATTGACAGCATTCCTCTCAACTGCAATTTTTTAGGCATAGCATTATTATTTTTGGCACTCAGATTTAGCCTTGCTCCTCCTAGATTTTAATGTTCCTCATAAAGTCAGACTAGTTTATGCATACATAGTATATTAATTGTATAAACTAAGCCTATAGAAATATTCAGTGCTATTAACTATATAGGGTCTAGTATATAAAGACCTTCTAGTGTAAAAAATAAAAATGTGCTCCTCTTTCTCACTCTGCTATGATTTTTAAAGATTAGGACTATAATTTTTAATGCTTGGAGGTTGAAAGGTACAATTGATAGCCTGTAATTCATTCAAAATCCACTTGACAGTACACCAAGCACCCATATGTTTTTCTAAAGACAGTCACAATCATTTTAATTTATGATTGAAAAAATAGAGCTCATAGCCTTCTGAAGACATATGCCTATTTTGTTAGTTTCAGCTTTTTATGTCAGCATGCTATTCTTCTACAAAGCATGCATGACAAATAGAAAGTAGTAAATAGGTCAAACTGCTTAATATTCCCTTTTGAAAATTATGAGCTGGCATAATATGGTAAATAGCATTATATTTTCAAACAAAATAGTTGTATCCTTTTCATTCATAGTTAAATCTAATAGAGGCAACTAGTTGTAGGACAGTAAATGTTAAAGTGCCATTATGAAACAAGCACATTAATAGCATTTAATTTTAGTTTTCTTCTGCAAAGTCGTAAAACTCATATGAATGAGTAGCTTGGGCTGTAGCCTATAAATGAGTGTAGGGGTTGAAAGATTCTTAACCTAATGATCTGTGTTGCCAGTCTGGTTTTGAAAATGCAGATTTATAAACTACTAAACTGCATGCTCAACCACATTGACTGTTTCATTGATTAAATATATATCGTACTAAATTATTTCCTATAGTGGAAAAAGTACACAGTGAGTGAAAAAATGGCAAGTGATAAATTAGTGACTAAGGTATTTCACTACAGCTAATAGAATGTGTGGCCCTTTTCTTCACTGCAGGATAATAACTGTTAATATTAGTCTCTGATTGTACCTACCTTATGTATTATAATTACATGTAATGGTGCTAACAGTATTCCCAGGGACAGTGATCTTTTTTATCAAATGCATTTCAATATAGCTGCTTTCAAAACCATGCATGTTTCCCTCATTCATTGCCCTGGCATCATTTGACCTTTTCCCCTCAAGTGATTCTCTTTTCTGGAAACTATTAGTGAGATCAATGACTTTCTTCTTTCTTATTTTATTTTCAAACACCAGCTGGTCAGGTTTAAGCTTTTAGGAGGTTACATTTACTGGAAGGCAGACCTTGTACATTTGACATAGTAAATGAGCTATGTTGAGCTCAAGCTCAAATAAACACACACACACACACACACACACACACACACACACACACACACAGAAACACATGCACACACACACACACACACACACACACACACACACACATACACACGCGGGCATGCACGCACACATACACACACACAAAAACACAAACACATGCACACATGCGCGCGCACACACACACACACACACACACACACACACACACACACACACACACACACGCGCGCGCAAACAGACTCTTACCATGTAGGAGGTTCAATCGGCTTCTCTTAACAGCTTTGTCTTATTTCTATTTCTCTAAATCACCTTCTTGTCTATCTTGAATGCACATAGCATATAGAATGACATAATATCTGTACTTTATAGAACTACTTTGATGTCATTAACTATGGTAGTTAATTCTGGAACAATTTTTTTGCTTGTTCTGTAAAATCAAATGCTACTTCATATAAACACAACAATCTTCAGCTTTGGAATCAGGAAATATCTTATCCAGCTTGAGGATTCCTCGGGTCTGATGCCAACTAAGGTTTAAAATCCTGCAGGTCCAGTACCTTATGTGTCAATAATGGGTTTGAAGACTGGTGGGCTTGACTGGTCCTCTCTTGCAAAATAGAATGCGATTTCTTTGTGAACGAGCACATGTACTCTCTCTTGCATGCAACTCCTCAAACATAATATGAGAACAGTTTTGCTGTAGTTATGGAATGAACAAGGCTGAATGGTATTTGGGCACTAGTGTTGTTTAGAGTAGTGATCAGATAGAATTGTATGGGAATGCTGTACAAATTCTGGTGATTAGCCATTTTCTAGTTTAGGAAAGGTATGTGTGTTATGGTAAAAGCTTAATTTGTACAATATTTTCTCTGTGTGATAGTTGTACAGTTGGCTTGCTGTGGTCTGGGCATGTATTTGATTACCCTTACTTAAATGGCCCTTTCACATGTAAACCATAAGGTCAAGTCATCTGTAACACAGGTGCTCTTGCTCCCTTGCAGGAAGTTCATGATTTCAGGTGTGACTAGAGAAAAACATCATTATCTACCTTTTTCAATTAAGTATAGAGTAATATTGTGTATAATATTCTGAAAAATAAAAATAAGTCCAAAATGTGCCCCCCCTCTATCTCTCTCTGTATATATATATATATATATATAAAAATATATATATATATATATATATATATATATATATACGGGATCACTACTAATTCCCGAATACTTACATTACCGAAGACCAGAATCCCGAGACCAGATACCCGAAAGATGAGAAGACCGCAAGACCAGAAGTGCGAATTTTAAAACACTGAACACTACATTAAACATACACCACACACATAAACATACACACACCTTCACCCAAAACACAAACACACAAACCTACACTACAGAAAAGAAGGGGGAAAGCCCCTCTGCACCCCCCATCGGGGGGGGATGCACCCCCCACCCCACTACTTAAACTCCAAGGTCGCACTATACAGACAAGCACATGAAAACAGAACCACACACCTACATTCCCTGCACACACACACACACACACACACACACACACGCATATCACAGTCACAACACACACTTACACACACATTAAAGCCCCTAACCAACACAACCAAACATGGATACTTACCTAACCTCCTGACATCTCCGTACTTCACGATTTTGAAATTTGCACTTCTGGTTTTCCGGTCTTCTCGTCTTTCGGGTATCTGGTCTCGGGATTCCGGTCTTTGGTAATGTAAGTATTTGGGATTTAGTATTGATCCTATATATATATATATATATATATATATATATATATATATATATATATATGGGTTCATATGACTCCGTCGACATTTCATTACATCGACATTTACTACAGCGAAACGAAATCACCAACAAGTCATAACATCAACATTTCAAATAAGCAACACTCACTTCCCCGATATCCCGACGTCAGAAACAAAACAGCACTGGGCTATATTCTATAATGTTAGCATATTGTTAATGCAGCACAGAATATAAACAAATTACACGTTGCACACAGTCAACGGACGACGACAATAACTAAATAAAGGAAAATACAAAACGCATAAATATCATTTGAAAACGCCTTTCGACACTATTGCAATTGCAAACATAGCAGTGATGTGATTTACATTTTAAGTAATCTGGCGATACCTTGAACAAAGTCAATATTAGAATGGCTCCCCATATTAGAAATTAATTTCTCAAATCTCTGCTGACGGAGAAGTAGTTTCCTTCTTTTGGGAGACGATGGGCACCCTGTATACATGCGCACTCTCAATTAGTCTACGCGATCCTGTTCGCGACATAGAATATGCAGTAAGTATCGTAAATCAGTGCCCCTATCACCTAGTAAGCATCTCAGTCTACGATGCCACGCTTCAACTTTGTTTTGAGTGCAAGGTAAACACAACTCATTTAATTCAAATACATTCCAGAATGTTATGGGAAACAACGGCGGAAATCTCATGGAAGAACTAAACCTAGTATGAAACTTACGCCTCTTTCCATAGACATACCAGTCTGCAAAGTATTGTAAAAGATCTGTTCCTTCCTTTGGAAAATTACTTTTCAACTCCTCAAATGTTCCTTTTACGTTATCTTCAGGTAGAAACGCTAAAGCAACTAGTGACTTCACAGCTAATTGAAATTGCTGAGAATTGTTGTATACAGAAGCTAAACCCAAAGATTGTATTTTCCTCCATACATTCTTCCCAAAGTGAAACAAGCAGCCCTTGGAACATACATCAGGGAAATTTATTCTAACACTCTTTAGTGCGGCTATTTCGAAGTCGCATAACACAAATTTCACTTCAATTTCCAAAGCATTAGATGTCAGCAAAAAGAAAATACTACTCCAGAGATAGTTATAGGCTTTTAGGGATTTTTTTGACATAAATGCATAAACTAGTGGAGCAAATTTCATATCTTCCCCATGTTTAAGTATGCCATGAATACTATATAATTGGCGTATAGTAACACCTTTGGTAAAGAACGTCCCATCAATTAGCCGTATGGAAGATTGACTGAGATCACGCAAGTTATCTAGAGTAGTAAACACTACTACTGTGGTGTCAGTTAGTTTGTCTGACATAACTTTGTTTAGAAATATACCAGTTTTCAAGCTAAACTTGCTAAAGTCGATATTGTCTAGTGTTAGTTGTAACTTTTTACTAAGACCGCTTTTCAGTCGTCTAACGCGGGTCACCTGTTGTAGGAGTGCTGATCTAGTAGGTAAACAATCAATTGTGGCCAAAGATGTTGATGCTAAAGCATCGTCCACTACGAGTGATGGAGTGTCTCTAGCCATGCTAGCCCTACATTTCAAATCGCTACACACTAGATAGCATTCTGTTTCTCCTAGGTCTGCAGCATGTGAATGAGCAACGGACTTCTGCAATCTATCGCCATCAGGCAAGTACACAGTTACAGCCCTACCCTTACAATGTTGTGTACATTTGTATTTACAAGCCCAGTATCGTGTACTATCTCTTGTACGTTCTAAATAATAAAGATAGTTGTCTATTATTAACATGGGCTTCATTCTTTGAGAATCTACATTGTGGTACATTGATCCTATCTCCCCTGGAGCAGTCTGATATACGTTTGCCATGTTTCTTCGGTGCTAAGCACAGATCGGTGGTACTAACGCGAGTATTTAAATTCTACAGTGCTTCTCTATTTGCTCACAAGTTCTGTTTGTATATTATACACTTATTTACATAATGGACTTGTCCTTTACTACTGGAACATCCACTTACATTGTCGGGGAAGTAAACGTCGATTATTTGAACTTTCGCTAAATTGAGTGTTCGATGATTTCGTGTCGCTGTAGTCAATGTCGATGTAATGAAATGTCGACGGAGTCATATGAACCCATATATATATATATATGGTTCTACCTGACTTCGACAGCTGAGAAGACCGACATCGAACTGAGCTCCAGAAGATCGAAAGCGAAGAAGACCGACGCGAATCGCGGGTTGCAGAACATCGACAATGCAGAAGACCGACACGACGGATGACAACACCAACGCCGAGGATGCCGACATGGGGAAAGGCTGTGTGAGTATGCGGTAGTGACGGACGTTAGGGTGCGAGGCAGGTAAGTGTGGAGATTGACGGTCTGTGGGGATAGGGGTGGGTTAAGTGAGTTAGGGTTAGGGAGCGATAGGGGTGGGTTAAGTGAGTTAGGGTTAGGGAGCGATAGGGGTGGGTTAAGTGAGTTAGGGTTAGGGAGCGATAGGGTGGGTTAAGTGAGTTAGGGTTAGGGAGCGATAGGGGGTTAAGTGAGTTAGGGTTAGGGAGGCGATAGGGCGCGTTAAGTGAGTTAGGGTTAGGGAGCGGGTAGGTAAGTGTGCGATAGTGACGGACCTTAGGGTTAGGGTAAGGTTTAGTGTGGGCTTGTAAGGATTTTGGTGTGCTTGTGTTGTGTGTGTGGTTTGTGGAATGGGGATGTGTTTTGTTTTGTATGGGGTTTCGTGTTTGTGTACCGTCGGTTATTTCGTTGTCGGTTATGTGTGGTTTCGTGTTTATGGACTGTCGAATATGTGGTGTCGGTGATGTGGTTGTCGGTGTTGTGTGGTTTCGATTATGTCAGGTAGAACCATATATATATATATATATATATATATATATATATATAGGTCAACTTCACGTCACCGAAATCCCATTTCCCAGCCTAAAGTTCACAACACTGACAACTCATTTCACTGAATCTCATTTCACTGAATTGTAAGCTATAGACTTGATGTGGCAGTCTGTAGAGTACTGTGAGGCAAGTAAAAGGTATATGCCCTGTTCCCCACTGTAGTGTGACCTGGAGTTAGTATATATATTTAGGAGTGATGTGGAGGGCATAGCCTCCCACGTTGGGGGGTGGGGGGCATAACCCCCCCACTTAGTTTGGTTTTATATTGTCTGATTTTTGTTAAGAGGATATATAAGTAATTTTTAAGTTGTGGAAAGAGGTAGCCATTAGTTTTGTGAGTTTGTTTATGTATGGTTTTCCATTTAGTGTTGTGAAATTTAGCATTTTAAACTGTCGGTGAAATGAAATTCAGTGAAATGAGTTGTCAGTATTTTGAACACTGAGAAGTGTACTCAATTTCTATTAAGAGTCTGCTAAAATACAAATGTATTTAAATATTTTTTAAAAAGGTTTATTCAAACTAGGATATGTATGTTTAATATTGTATTAATGTGATTAAGTATTCTTGTTAATTGAATGAATGATGATGTCACTCAGAAATGAGTATATATGGTGAGGTATGTGTTTTATTCTTTATTCTGATGAAATTATGGAAGTAAAGGAATGAAAGTGCTAAACTGAGTCCTGGTTGTTTTTTCCTAACAGTTGGAACAGTGGATGTTCTTCATCTCACATTGCTGCAGTCCTTACACTTGGGTAGTCCGCTGTCCTCGGTCGGCCCGGATATCAAAGTATAAGGCTGACGTCGGTCAAGGCGCATTTGACTGACATCAGGACATCAGGGTACAAATGCGCATGACCGACGTCATATCCTCAGTCTTTTTTGCCGCATGGTCCGATGCAGAAGCAGCGTTGCAAGTGCCGGTTGGCGTTCTGAAATTGTTCGATTTCGGAGTTTCAGACCGAGTCAAAGTTGGCTAAGTACCCCGTTGGGGAATATTTTAGTTTTTTCTTGCCTCAGTGGTTTACCGGATGTCAGAAAAAGTGAATAATTGTATTTCTTGTGGGAAACATATACCGCATAGAGACTATCATACTCTGTGTATTCCTTGTTTAGGGCCGGAGCACGATGTTGTTGGGTGTCGCTCTTGTGCTAGATTCAATAAGCGCACTATAAAGAGAAGGTTAGATTGTGCCAGGTTAGTCTTTGGGAAGCGGTGCAATTATAAAATGCCGTCAGATGCTCCGACGCCCGCTTCTTCGAAGAAGCGCAAGGACAAAGCAGTTAAGCCTAGGCTAGAAGAACCGTCCGTACCGGACGCCGGTTCTTTAGAGGTGTCGGTGGAGCCGGTGGTTCCACCGGCGGTTTCTTTGGGATCCCAGGGAGAGACTTTGTTATTGCAGGATGTGGCCTCTTAGGAGGCAGGTCAGGCTGAGGGGGCTTCTCAGGTTACTATACTCCCCTCCCTGCCTAGGGTGGTTAGGCCCTCTCCTTCTGTTTCCAAGGCTTCTCCCAGAGGCAGGCCAGGTTTAGCTTCAGTTGGTGTCACCCCTAGTTCTTCAGGTACTGTGCCCAAGAAGCATATGCTTAAAATGGCAGAAGATTTGATTACTTTGATTAGGGGTTCTTTGCCCCCTCCTGATAAGAGACCTAGGGTGGAGCCTGAGCTAGGGAGTTTTGAGCAGGCTTCGGATGTTTCCGAGTCTTCGGCTGAAGACTTGCAGGAGTACTCTCCTTATTCTGATTCTGATGTGGATGATTCTACTCCTTCTGCTTCTCCTCCTGAGGATTTTTCTTTTCAGAAACTCTTCATTCCATGAGGGAGCATTTTAAGTGGGAAGGTCAGGACTTCTCTGATTCCAGGAAAAGGCTTAGGGAATTTTGTTCTTACCCCAGCATAGGCCTTTGGCTATACCTCCTGTTTTGGATGTAGTGGAAGATGTTTTTACAGAGGCTTCTCTTAATCCTGATTCTTTGCCTCCTGCTCCTGTTAAACCGGATAGGTATTACAGGGTGCCTGAAGCTCATAAGTATCTTTTAAGAGTCCTAGGGCAGACCCAGAAACTGTTAGCCAGGGGCCTAAAGGTGTTAAGGCTTCTGTTGTCAAGAATCCGGTTCCTACTGATAAAGAGGCCAGGGCCTTGGATAGATGGGGAAAGAAAGTTTATACTTCTTCCACTCTAGCTATGAGGGCTTTGAATTGCCAGTTTCACATGTTGAAATACCAAAACTATCTCCTTTCACAATTGAAGTCTAAGGTTGATGCTCTGGCGGAAGGTATTGATTGTAAAGAGTTACAAGATTTAGTACATGTTTCTGAACAGGTGGGTAAGCATTCTTTGCAATGTGGTTTTGATGCTGTACAGGCCTCGTCTAGGGTGGCTGCCACTGGGTCAGTTCTTCGCAGGCACGCCTGGCTGAGGGATCAGAATTTATCTGACCATGTTAAAACAAGGATTTTAGATGCTCCTTTACAATCTGATGTGTTGTTTGGTTCTCCTGTTGAGGCAGTTTTGAAGAAAATGGAAGACAAGGCTAAGTCTATGCAGACTGTTAAAGATTTTTTGCAGGTTCAGCCTCCAAAGTTTAGTAGAAATTGGCCTACTAAGGGGTGGACGTATCCTTCTTATGATTCCCAGTCTAGGGGTAGATCTAGACGTGGTAGGGGCAGAGCTCAGGGCTTTTTCAGGCCTAGAACAGGGAGTTCTCCTGCACAGTCTTCGGGTGAGGGCAGGGGTCAGTCCTTTCGTAAACAGACCCAATGACCTACCTTTTCAGCTGCCAGAGCCTTCTCGTCTGGCAGCACCTTTGGGAGGAAGGTTGGCACTTTTCAAAGAAAATTGGAGTTTAATTACCCAAGACAGATGGGTATTGGATATCATACACCACGGTTACAGGTTTTATTTCCATACCTTGCCTCCTTTCAAAGGCATGCCAGACGTTCCTCCTCAACAAAGAATAGAGGCTCACAAGCAAATTTCTCTGTTACTCCAAATAGGGGCCATACAGCCGGTCCCTATGCCAGAAGTGGGCCTAGGATTTTATTCTCGCCTGTTCCTAGTACCGAAGAAGGGGAACACGTGGAGACCAATTTTGGATTTATCTATCCTCAACACTTATCTGGACATTCCCAAATTCAAAATGTTGACGTTACAGCAGCTTTTACCTCTGCTGGGCAGAGATCATTGGATGGTAACTTTGGATCTCAAGGAGGCTTACCTTCATGTTCCTATCAGACTAAGTTGTAGGAAGTATCTGCGTTTTCGAGCTGGGACTTCTCACTATCAGTTCTCTGCATTGCCCTTTGGCTTATCTACTGCGCCCGGAGTGTTCACGAAAGTTCTGCCTCCAGTGATAGCTTTCTTCAGGCTAAAAGGAATACAGATCTATCCTTATTTGGACGATTGCCTGATTCTGGCTCAAGGAAGGGACGAGCTTCTTCTTCATTTGGAATATGTGATAGCAGTGCTAAGATGCCTGGGGTATTCTGTGAACGAAATAAAGTCCAGTCTAGTACCCTCTCAGGACATGTGCTTTCTGGGTGTAAGACTGAATACAGCATCCCAGATGGCCTTTTTGACCCTGGACAAACAAAAGAATCTTTCCCTTTATTTTCATCAGCTATCTCATCAGTCCGGGCTGACTGCAAGGACAGTCCTTCAAGCCTTAGGGTTCATGGCATCTTGTATTCTGGTGCTTCCCAATGCCAAACTGCATATGAGGAAGCTACAATGGTATCTCAAAAATGTATGGACACAGCACTGCCAGGATCTGGACACTGTCATTCAAATAATACCTTGCATTCAAAAGGAATTTTTGTGGTGGGCTCAGGAATGTCACCTAAACAAGGGACTCTCTGTGACCCGGCCAGAGGCGAGTCAGATTTTAACGACAGATGCCTTAGACAAAGCTTGGGGAGCTCATCTAAATGGAAAGTGGATACAAGACAAGTGGCCTGCCAGACTACTACATCTACATATCAACTTGAAGGAGATGTTAGCAGTCCAGTTTGCATTAATAGCTTTCAAGGATTTACTTCTTCCAGGGCAGGTGTTGATTCTAACAGACAACACAACTGTCATGTGGTACATCAACAAGCAAGGGGGAACACATTCTTATCCTCTATGCAGGCAAGCAATGATTTTGTGGGAGACTGCTCTCAGTTTACAGCTAAATCTTCAGGCAAGGTTTCTGCCGGAGCACAGAACTCCTTAGCAGATGTGTTGAGCAGACAAATTATGGATCCCCACGAGTGGAAATTGGATCCTCATGTATTTCAGAAATTGACAGTGTCATGGGGAACTCCAGACATAGATCTGTTCGCTTCTCCACTAAACCACCAGCTGCCAAAGTTTTGCACAAAAGGTTTGATCCCTTAGCTTGGACACTGGATGCTCTTTCCGTCAATTGGAGCAATATTCATGTGTATGCCTTTCGCCTCTGCCTCTCCTCCCAAAGGTACTACTAAAGGCCAGACAAGACAAGCCAAGGATGATTTTGATAGCTCCAGATTGGCCTCGACAGCATTGGTACCCA